>NC_141161.1:8150810-8313538 GCF_053477565.2 Lygodium microphyllum | reverse complement strand
TAATGACTTAAACCATTATGGATAGAAGGATTTGAACCTTCGTGACTAAAGCTGCCTGAACCTAAACCTAGCGTGTCTACCAATATATATATGGACACACACACACACACCTAGTTATGCATTCATAGAAAGGTATCAAAGTCCATGCCTCATCCACTAATTTAAAAAGTCTACTAATTTAAGTGTTCTTTCTGCATACTAGAAAAATTTAATATTAGTTTTTCCAAACATGTTAACAAACACGCACACACACATGACCCGCCCCCTACGGCCCCCTTCCATAAACTATTTGTTTGTGTGCATGCATGAGAACATATCTACATATACACCTCCTAATTATAATTTTTAATAGCCTCAATATAAAGATGATAACCTGAGAATGAAATTTATAAAGGGCCTTTATATATGCTGCTGCTGTTAATGGCGATATTGAGAGTAGAAACCTGCTGTTAAGTGAGGAGAAGAAGGAGACGAGGATGATGGTGAAGAGGAAGAAAGGGGTTCGTTCCGCCGCCATCTGCCCGAGCTCGTTCCGCGATCGCCACGCATCCCTCGTTCGTTGGTTTGTATTATAAAATTTATAAATATAAATATTTATATTATACTGCCTCCTGATTTTTCTCAGCTACTTAAAAGAACTATACGATTAGAATCCAGGCGGCTTTCATTGATCTGGTCCTACAGAAGCGGCTCACGATGGGACCCACCACGGAACACGTCACGTCTACGGTAAAAGCTTAGCAAAGTCGATTCAACCTTTCTTACTCGAGTCACGAGGCTGATGCCATGCTCCGTGCACGTGCCACGCACGCACCCTCTGTTTTGTTCTTTTCTTTTTACTTTCTGTTCTCTTTTTTTTATATTTCTGGTTTTTATTTTCTCTTTTCTTCTTTTCTACATGCTACCCTAGAAGTTTAGAAGGATCCTTCACAATCCCTCGATGTCGAACGTCACAATTTACAAACTAGGTCTACACATGCAGCCAGTCTAGTTAGTGGGATTCTCTATGTTTTTAATGCAACTGCTTGGTTTTGATGTTCAGGAAGTGTGAACCTTACTTTTTGTCACTTGAAAATAAAAGTTGAACATTAAATGCATTTTCTAAAGTGTGGGTAGTCTATAAGTGACTTGAAATAAAATGAAAACAATATATTTAGCTCCTAGATATTGAAAAACTAGAAATTTTATTCGACATTATTGAATTTTTCACTGGAGTTTAAGAAATGATGAATATACTTGAAACTCACAATTTTCAAAGCCACGGATAAGGCAAAATGAATGTGTTCTTTTGAACTAATATGTAAAGGAATTGAAGGTGTGCTTTTTAGTGCATGATATTAACCTTTCTGAATTGAATATAGTTTTAACCATATCTAAGCAAAAATGAAAAAGCAGTTTAAAACTATGCCTTAGATGAACAATACTCACAAGTTTTTGAAGCTAATTACATTTGGCTGGAAACTCATTGTACAATGTAACACTACTTGTTGATGAAGAGTACCTTACAAAATATAGAACCAAAAAACAAAAAGTGGGTTGGCCAAAGTCTAAGATGTGATGAATTTCTCATTTGACTAATTTTTTAAGTTAATAATTAACTTATCACTTTGTAAAAACGTAGTAATAACACAAAAAAACACATAAACATGCTATACAAGCAGCATGTCGAAAAGCTGGCACAGGTCTCTTTGTTGTTTCATAATTATGGGGGAGTGTGCCATTCCCCCATCTTTCAAGAAGACATGTCCTTTTGTTTCCTTTTCTTTACTTTCCTTTATTGTTTATTATGACAAAAAGGGAAGAATGTAGATTCTAACCTTTTGAAAGTTTGTACATATAAAAATTGTAATATTTTGCTAAAGTGAGCCCCACAATGGTGAGATAGAACTGAATAAGAAAACTAAATTAATTCTAAGTATAACAACTATCAGTTTTACACACACACATTCTCTCTCTAAGTAATTAGTTAATTAACTACAACACTAGTTGTCACTAACTATTTAACTAGAACATCTATCAACTACTAGTGATTATGATTACCAACTATATTACCTATCTAATAGTATTGAATAAGGCTTACGATTTTTCAAAATAACAAAAAGTACACTTTATTGTGCTACATAAATACAACCATGACTAAAATATTAATTTAGGTTAAGTTAACTAATTAAATGTAACTATGTATCTAACTATGCATGTAAGACTAACAATGTAACTAAATGAAACTATGTACTTAAAAAACTATGTAACTACATGATTGAAACTAATTTACTACATATATTAGTTTTAATTTACTTTAGCTAAATAAAGCTAACAATTTTTAATCAATAATTATTTTTGTAACAACTACGTAAAATTTTTTAGTTTATGTATATTAGTTTAACTAATTACTCTAATAAAGGCTCAAATAAAAGAATTCTTACATACCTAATCGTCATGGATGTCTTTAAGATATGCAACTCTAATCTAGTCTTGAATACTTTCCTAGTTCAAGGTCAAGCTATTTAAGATGTTATACCCAACTTGTGAAATCCATCATAAAGGGTTTAGCCTAGCCTAGGGATCAACTTCTAAACCTAACTTAGCTTGTAGGGTTTAATAGGTCATTTGCTACATGAATACCCTATGGTTGCATGCCCTTTGATCAAAACACATAATACACCATGGCACACTCATGTCAATCCCACTAGAGAGCGTCTAGTCCTCTACTTTTTGTAGGTGATACTGCTTGTCAATCCCACTAGGGAGCTTTATAGCTTTAAAGTGATCAATTTTGACACACATGAGAGAGACAATAAAAAGTTTGTCATGGGTGTTCTTTAGGTGTGTATTGTTTTGATCCACATGATGGCTTTGCAAATTTGGTATGTTTTGCTTTTCTCCATAGTTAGAACTATGGTGGGACTCTCTAGATATATGGTCGCGATGATGAGGATGGCCTTCCACCTCATGCTGCCTTGTTTGCCAAGCATCACTACAAGATACATGCCTCATAGTGACGTTCAAAGCGACACAAATGTTCATTAAAAAAATTTCCCCTATCGTCGCTAAAAGTGTCGGTATAAACATCTCTACAAAATCATCGTAGAATCCATTGCTATTTGCATTGCTATTTACATCACAAGTGCGACATAAACAGTGACGGTTTGTGATGTAAATAACAACAGCAATAGCAACACGTGTAGAGAAATCAATGATGCAAATAGCAACTGTTGTAGAGGAAAAAAAATTTGTGGTTGTCATACCAATATAGCACCATGTGTTGTATAATATTCTGCAAAGAAATTATATGTTGGGTACGTAGTAGTCATTAAGACGAGCACAAAAACTACTTAAACCCACAAGACTAATAACTGATAGAATAAGTACAAAACTAGTTATGACAACTCATGACATTACATGAAACCACGGAGAGAGGGGAGAGCCAAAACAAACATGAAAATCTATATGTAAATATCATAAGATGCAATTTTATACAATGGATGATAAGTACATCTAAGGAATACTACATGGAAGAGGCATGCACATATCATAGGACCAAAAAAGAAGAGGATGTGCGTCCCAAGAATCCAAACGTGTGCTACAGATCCTCACCATCTGAGAGCTCATCCCAATACAAAGGAACGTCAAACGAACTCTGCAAAATGAATAACTAGACATTAGTCCACCATACATAATGCATGAAAAAAAAACTAGTGATTACATACAAGAAAGTTGATTGACATACTAGGCGGCCACGCGCATATAATCTATTGATGAGTACAGTGAGATCGTGTCTCTTTGCATATTGAGTCTCCAAACCTGTGGAATTGCGGTTTGTGATTTAGTGCTACAAAGAAAACAAAATACAATTGTTAGAAATACGATTGTTAGTATAAGTGATATTGCAAATAAGAAAGCGAGAAGAACCAAAAGAAAACTTACAAAGTCCTCCGGATAAGTCCAGTGGCTGCAACTCCCCAGATGTTACATGACCCCTGCCTCCAATCGTACCCTCGTTACCTCCTACTGATGTTGCCATCATCGTGGAGAATATGTGGCCTCCTCCTTGAGTCTTTGCCAATCCTCTACGTCTAGCCACTTAGGCTTTGAGGCACCACTCCTCTCGAGTACCTTGCGTGCGTCTGATCGTCTATGTGACATGTATGTACACATACACTCCATCATCCACCCAGTGGAAAATCTCTCTATTGCCGTAGGTACCAAAAACTCCTCATGTAAAGATTCCACTATATAGTCCTTGCTCCCCTCGTGTATATTATTCCATTGGTCCAGAACAATGTGCCTGATTACTTGTTGGCACAACTCTCTCATGCGAGATATTACCCTCCTCTCCTCATCATTCATGATCACAACACTTGTCTTGTCATCTACGAGGTATCCATACCCTACTAGGGTATATCTAAGGTGTGTCCTCTCCCACCTGCGAGACCACACTCCTAGGCATAATCAAGAGACCCTTGTATATCTTATGTACCAACAGGGGTAGTATCTCAAGGAGTAGCACCCATAGGGGTGCCACACCTGCAGACGGCTAAGTGAAACCCTGAGTCATTGGAGTGATGTCCCTATAGGTGACAAGTATCCATTAGATCAATGAGATGGAGACACTGCATCGATGCCTCCACAGCACCCACTTGGGCCACCCTCTCCTTCAGAACTTGTACAAGAGCAAGGAGTAGCATCCCTCTCTGGAACTAATCACGGGCTCACAGCATCCACATCTCCACAACCACCCCCAAAACCACCTCAGTTTGGGGCTAGTCTAGAGCATCGACCTCGTCTATTGGAAACCAAAGCATCAGAGCGTGCCAAAGTAGATCTCACAGAATGGCCCGATGATATCTAAGACAGTTTACTGGTCTGCCATATCTCTAAATTGGGCCATTTGATCAAGAGACGTACGTGTGAATGTCTCTTGCAACTCCTTATCGCTCATCCCTGGACTCATCCTACTCTTCAAGTATCATCAAAGGTAACCTGTACAGACAGAAAATGATGTAAACATAATCAATATAAAGATTTAGGTAAAGTACAACAATATAACTCCGAAAAAAACGATACTAATTAAAATGCAAATTTTGAAGTACCCTTAAAATCGAATCATAAAAATTTGAGCATGCAGATTAAAATATGACTTGGCCATGGTCCCATATCAATCTCTTGGCACAATTCCACGTACACTGAAAGGTCTATACATAGGTCACTAGAAAAGGAGGAGTCCACTTCATTCTCAAAAAATTTCTAGCCTCATGTCTCTTCATCTACGTTACCCATGCCAGTCTCATCTACACGCTCCAAGCCCTCTTTAGCTTCCACCCTCCATAATAACAACCCGTCCACTTGCATACTCTCCTCGTCTACGCTGGGAACATTTCCTTCATCATACACTCTTGCACTCCAAGGAGCTGATAGCACAACATACCACCATCGAGGTTGTAAGATATTTGGATAGAAGATTATCTGTTCAATATCACATATAAAAGTGAATCAACATTTATGACTTTTTTTGTCGTGAAATTTTTTTAAAAATAGATCATTCATATGTTCACAATGGGCCGACAGGACAAACATGTCGCATAGATCCATTCATCTTTTCTCAAAATCTATTTTCAAAAATCCAGATAGATCATGCCAACAGTTGCCCCAGCTTCTTCAAATACTACTTTAAACCATTGTACATCGAATATGATCATGGAGAAGCTACGGTAATCCATTGAGATAACACTTTGCAAGTTTCCAAAATACTCCATCTCATCGACAATGATGTTCGAATTCGTGGCCATCGTTGGCTCTCTTGCTTGAAATTTGTTGCCATGACACCACAATCCATTGTGGAGCGCATTTTGTCAATATACTCAATACAGAAATGTTACCTACGTGACCACGTCGAACTGTAGATTTTGTGTTGTACACTAAAACAATTAGATTAGTTATTGCATATAAAATCTAGATACGATAGATTATAAAACATGCAATCACCTTCAGACTACATTCCCTTTGAGAATTCCCACTTACCCCTTTGCAAGAAGCTGCGATCAAAGCTCCATGTAACCACCGTATAGACATAAACCGTGACATCTCCTCCATGCCCTCAGGATATCGAATCGGTTGATAGTGTGTACTACATCAAAATTTCGATCGTGGTTCTTTCTTATATTTTCTAGCCCTGCTCATACTACCGAGCCACTTCTCCATGGATGCATGATGCAACATACAAAAATGATTCACTAAATTCGACAACCTATGAATTACCTCGCGTATTTTTGGAGTGAGGCATCCCGCAATTGCGATTGGTATAGTACAAATAATCACAAATGAATAAGCATTATGAACATCGAGTAGACACTAAATAGCAAAATAAAATCAGCTACTTGCAACCAAGGTCAAGACCAACCTAGCATATCTTATGCCAATCATGGGATTTCAGCCCTAATAGCTAGCCGTAGTTACAGAGAGCGAACTTGAGAGAATGCATTATACTTGTCGGGGTGTAGATAGACCTAATATTTTACTTCACAATGCACTCTTCTTTAGTAGATAGGACTCAAGGAGTGCAAGGTAGTGGCAAGTGACCATCAGTGCTCGACTGTGGCCAAAGTGCCTCCATCTTGCCTACGTCCTTCAAATCCATTTATGCCCCTACAATATCTCTATTTCCTGTGATGTGGTCCCATAATAAGCTGCCCACATTCTTAAAAATATGCATGGGATCTAACAAATGGTTGATTTGTAAGTGGGTCCAATAAGACAACTCGTAGAAAACTAAGAACCTTCGCATTCCGTTTAGATGTGACTCATAGTGGACCATTTTCAACTCGTATCAGCTTTGGGCATTCATTCGTCCTAGAGGTCATCCAAGAAAACGACATGCATGGATGTTGTTGTAGTCCATGCTAAGCTTTTGTAACACCAGTCGTGCATCATCACAAGACTCAGGCATCATATTACCAAGTAGTAATATATGATACTTTAGCAAACCTTTAAAAAAATCAAAAGATGCCTTGAAAAGCACAATACATGTTTTTTATAATGGAGTCAAAAAATTTGTCATAGTGTAGAATGTACTTGAACAACTTGGTTACACTTGCATCACTCCACCTGCACTTTTCCTGCACACTTAGGAGTGCAAGCAATGTCTTTAGGTGAGATACTCGGCACCCATCATATAATGGTATGGATGCTTCATCTGTCAGTGGATTAGATGACTCAGCATCCATGGGCATTAATGCATCGATCATTGTCTCCATCTCAGGCTCTAAGATTGGAGGAAGGTCCAAAAGGCCGACTGTCTCCTTTGGTATCAAGGGTGTAGACTGAGTCATGCCTTCCAATTGGTGTATCAACTTAGGCACTCCATCCATCACACGCCCATGAACTCTTATAATGGGCCGTAATAGGTGCATTCATTGAGATGAGACATCACCTCACTGTACAAATTTCATGATACGTCTATTATTTTTGTATATGATATTCAATTACTTTGCGAATTTAAAGAAAAATGGATACACACTTTTCTTACCGTTCGCTCAAAGTTTGAGATCTCTTGATTAATGATCTTCGATTGAAACTTGCCGAAGCATTGTGCGTGTTCTATGAACAAGTGACACTTTCGTCTAATTGCCAGCTTGCATTGAGTGTAAGGACACACGACATGCTGATTAAGATACGTCTCACAATCTTGGACATCAGGACCATCATTGTTCTCCATTTGGTCTATGTTACGGCAAACAGTAGGTTTTTGTTCCCCTCATCGATGATCTTCCTTCATTTTAATCTCTACTCATCTTTCTCTCCCTTTCCCTTTATTTGTTTGCCTCCCTCCATCTCTCTGTCTATTCCTTTTCTCTCCATGTCTCTCTATCTTTATCTATCCCCCTCTGTATTTCTCCCCCTACCCTCTTTCTCTCTCTCTTTTCCAGTTTTTTATTTGCCTCCCTTCATCCTTCTTTATTTCTCTTCCCACTTTTTAAATTCTCTCTCTTTCTCTTTTTTTATTTTCCTCCCTTCATCCTTGTTTTTTTCTCTCGCCCTCCTCTCTCTCAATGTTTATTTCTCTCTCCCATCCTCCTCCCCACTCTCACTTCTTCTCTCTTTTCCTTTCCCTTCCTTCTCTCTATGTCTTTTTCTCTTTTCCTCTCCACTCGCACTCGATGCATCTCGTTAAAATCAAACTAAAATTAAAAAATAATAAATAATAAAACAAGATATTGAAAGACCCTCTCTCCCCACCTCTCTTTGTGTCTCTCTTCCCTTTCTTCCTTTATTTTTCTATCATTTCATTCTCTCTAATTCTCTAATTATTTCTATTTTTCTCTCTTCTTCTCTCTCGCTCTCTATTTATTGTTCTCTCTATCTCTCTTTTTCTCTCTCTTTCCATCCCTTTTTCTCCCCCCCTCTTTCTAGCCCTCTCTTTTTTTCTCACTTTGCCTCCTCTCTTTACCTCACCCTTTTATCCACCTCTTCCTTCACTTTGCGTTTCTTTTTCTCTCCCTCCTCTCTTTCTTTCTCTCTTTCTCTTTCTTTGTTGCCTCTCTCTCTGTTCCTCTTCCCCCCGTCGTTGTTTCTCTCACTCATTCTCCTCTCTCCCTCCCTCCTTCCCTCCCTCTCTTTCTCTCTTCCTCTCTTTCTTTGTTACCTTTCCTCCTTTCCTCTCTCTTGTTCTCTCTTCCTCTTTCTTTCATCTTCTCTCTCTCTCTCTCTCTCTCTCTCTCCTTTCCTCTCTTTCTCTCTCTTTCAATGCATTTCATTACAAAGAAAAACAAAAATAAGAAAATAAGAAAACACCAGAACAAAGCGAGAAGAGGCAATGTACCTACCACAAAGGCCCAAGAATGGATTCTTCACCTTCTCTTCAAGATATTCCTTCTTTCTCCATTTTGCACTTCTCACTCTTCTTCACGTAAGGCAGTGCCTCTTTCTCTCCCTCTCCCTCTCAAGGCGACGATCTCTCTCGCTCTCTCTTTTGCTCTCTCAAAAATGTTTGCGCGGAAAATGCCGTGCTCAAGTTTTCGGCCCCTTTTTTTCTTAGACTAGCATTGCTACACTGAATAGTGATGCAAAAATAGCATCGCATTTAGCATCACTACGCCGAATAGCAATGCCACTATTTTACAAATCACAAAATGCCGTTGCTATTTGCCCATTCCCTTGTAGTGCATCGACAACATCCACCATTTTCACTTGCAAATCCATGTCCCATTGTCCCTTCTTCCTTTTATGGCCCACCTATCCCTCTGTGTATCCTTTTCATCCTCTACTTGACTTTCCCTCCTTCCCCTCCTAGCCCCTCCACACATCCAAAAGCATTTTCTTTAGTTAGGAGCAGTGACATCACCATCAAGCATTTACTTAGGCAACCATATTACATTCTTGCAACATTAGTATTAATGTCCTCATCCTTGAGCAATCGCAACAACTATTTATCAGCAAACCTACTTCTTCAGCAACCAACAGATCTAGTTGAGTGCATTGTATGCCTCAATCACAACGTGTACATTCAATGGCTGTAGCAACATCAACAAACCTACAACACTTCTCTATCAAATCTGACACTATTCTCGTGGTTGTGCCCTCATCATCAACCTATTGGAAATGACTATAGAAGCTCTAGATATAGTTCAAGCTCCTCTCCTTCCACTATCCCATAGGTAGTGAAATGAAGTGTGCATGTCTAGTTTACCATGTACATCTTACACCGTGGGCCCTCTTCTCTTCTTCGATGTGAGCTCACCCACCGGCCCTAGAACTATCATTGAGAGAATAATGAATTCTATCATGAGTTTTTTTTCTGGTTCACAAGTTGCTTTTCTACAAATATAGATGGTTTAGGTTGCAAGTCTATTATGCAATCTATGATTGATCATGCAACTTGTGAAGTAGAAAGGTAAAACAATGATCGATGTTACTATTAATGCACCTTTTAAAAAAATCAAGTACTTGATCAATTCTACCTCCAAGACATGCTATGCAATTGCCGCGATTGGAATCAAAGTCATACAGTACTATTGGATTGTTGTACTTGTCAAATCAAGTAATAATCTCTTGAGCATTGCAAATTCATATAGTAGGCATTGTAGATCAATTGGAGAAGCACATATGGGTAATGATGATGAATAAATGTTTACAAATCATTGATGTTGCTGATTTTTGGCAATAGCTTCTATAAAATCTTGGTAAATTAGTAGTAGGTAGCAAAGATGACCACAATGGCAAAAATGGTAGTATAATGAAGGTGATCACAATAGCATGAGCACATATCAATGCTTAGAAGGGGTATAAATCTTCACCCCCTTTACAAATGTAAATTGATGATTTTTTTCAATAAATAAAAAGAAAAAAATAATTTTAAAAATTAAATAATGGATAAAATAGATAAAGTAAAAATCTCCCTTAGCTGCACGTGTAATGATAATAATCTTGCAATCTTGGAACGTGCAAGTTGCAACCATCCACAAATGTCAAAGAAGCAAGTGAAAAAACAAAGACAAGTCCATGGAGACTTGTAGGTTTTGTCTTCTCCTCGTAACTTTCAAGGTAAAGATTGCACGTCAAAACTCTAGGTCTCATGTGGTACCCAAAACTTCATGTAGTTACAATTCCCCTCTCCTATATCTCTTTTCCTTCTCTCTCTCTATCTCTCTCTCCCTCTCTTACATATATATATATATATATATATATATATATATATATATGTGTGTGTGTGTGTGTGTGTGTGTGTGTGTGTGTGTGTGTGTGTGTGTGTGTGTGTGTGTGTGTGTGTGTGTGTGTGTGTGTGTGTGTGTGTGTGTGTGTGTGTGTGTGTGTGTGTGTGTGTGTGTATATGTATGTATGTATGTATGTATGTATGTATAAGACACACATACAATTTTCTTCCTTTTCATCTCTTCTTTTTTTCTTATTCTCCATGTGTATATATGCAACATGCATATATATTGGTATACATGTATATATGTGCATATACATATGTGTGTGTGTGTGTGTTTGTGATCTTTGCTAAGAACATGCAGTTGGAAGCTCTATTAACATCTTCAAGAACTTGGCTTGAAACCTTCAACCCTTCTCTTATCTCTACCATCTCCGGAGTCTAAGCTCTTGAACCCCCATACATTCTTCTCTCTCAAACCCTTGTGATCGATTGTGAAGTACTTCTTGAACCTTTAAACATTCTATGTAATCTACTTATCTCTTGAAGACACATCTCTATCTATCTTGTCCAGTTTTCTTGCCAAACCCCTGTGGTGACCTTTAACCCTACGTAGCACGACATTGGTAAACCCGACGTGAAGATCAGTGTAAGAGAACTCCAAGATGGGGGATTGTTCAGGAGATACTCTACAATAGTTGGTGCACATATTGCAGCAGACTCAACAACAATAAATCCAAATGTTACAACAACAGCAACAACAAAGGCAAGATGAAGAGAAGATTGATTCCATAGCTATCAAGGCCCTAGAGGAAGTTGGGCGGGAATGAAAACAATTTAATGGTTAAAATGTCTTTGTTTTCATTCACTTGTATGTTGAAAAAATGCTCTTCTTTGGTGTACCACAACATGCATGGAGTCACTATTTTGCCAGACTAGCCAAGCATGGTCTTCAAGAAAGAATCCATGGTCTTTTTCAATGAGATGCAAATTGGGTTGCATTCAAAAAAGTCCTATGCGAAGAATTCTTCTTAGAATACTCTGGCCTAATGACGAAGAAAAGTTTCAATAATTGGGTTCAAAAACCCAACAAAGGTTTAGCTGCAATAGCTTTATACCATGAGTTTGAAGTAAATTTGGACAACTTGATGCTGAAGACCAACAAATTATGGAATGTCAAAAGATTGAATTATTTCTTAAGGCTGTAGATTCCATTCTGCAAGAGAAGCTTGCTGATCGCCTAAAAGATACTACCGTTGAATCAGGAGTCAAGACTGCATGGATAGATATTACTAATGCAGTTAACATGATTGCTCGAAGAGAGTGGATGCAACTAAGATTAGGCTCTACTTCAACTTCAAAAACTCCATTGATGGAGATTTTTCTACCTTCAAAATCCCCTATTCCTTTGACTAATCAACCAACTTTTTCTTCTTCTGTTCCTTCTAAAAATGATGTCATGGATGAATTCATTAAAAGCATGCATGACCTTCATCTGAATCTTACAAAAATTAGTTCCAAGGTGGAGAAGCTGGATATCAAAATTTAAGAACGAGGATGATCATCAACTCAAAGACCCATGAGAGAAGGCTATAAGAGGCACTATATTTGGTGTGACAACCAATAACATGAAAAGAGGGAGTGTTCTGCCTTCTATGAGGCTGAAGCACAAAAGCTCGTCTTTTGGAAAAAAGAAAAAATTCATGCAGCTAAAATTGTTCTTCCACTAGAGCCAAATTTTGGCAATGGTGGAATGAAGAAAAGATTAGAAGATTTAGCTGTAAAGAATACATTCGCAACAATTGATGTAGCTACCTATGGGCTACAAATTGAGCCAACTAAATCAAATTTGAAAGCATGTAAAGCTAATGTGCAATCTAAAGTATAGATGTAGGCATTAGATCAAATGGAACACGGCAAAGTAGCTAAAGATGATTTGACTAATGCCAGTCAGTGCATTCGAGAGGAATAAACAGTTGGAAAGAACCGGGAGATTCTTTTTCTGCCTTTGCACATTTGGCTGACGTCAATCATAAAGAAGTATTGGTTGAAGAAAAGAGAAGTAGAGAAGATGAACCAGGGTCGTCCTCTTCTAGCCCTTCGAAACAGGTAACTAGAATGTTGCCTGAACAACCAAAGCTTGCTGAAAATATAACCCCAAATCGAGATGGAAGATGCCCCACAAATAAAGAAGACCGAAGGAACGAAGAAAGGCAAGCAGCTAGGCTACAAATTGCAGCCTGACAACATAGAATTTGCATCCGATCTCAAACAAGTTCTAGAAGAATGAATTCTCGGAAGTAAAATTTTCACCTTAGGTAAAATTCTCAGAATTGCCAAACGTGAATTTCATGATGTAATTATTAATGTAATCAAAAGGAAAAGGCAATATGTTGGTGATGATGCTGAAGAAACAGTGCATTCAAGATCTATAGCCTATTAATCGTGTCACAATCTGAAATATTGGTTCATTCAAGATCTATAGCCTATTAATCATGTCCACTTTCCAATTTCTTATTGTATGTGTTAACCATCATCGAAACATAAATCGATTGTGTGATTATCCTGTGCCTCCTAATGGCCGAGAATTCAAGATTTTTCGGGCTGCATTGTTGTAAAAGGAGACTATGGCAGCGTGTCATGTAAAAAGATTGAATCTTCTTATGCTACAGAAACTATGTCTCAAGAAAATCTATATGTATGTACATCCAATAGTATGGGTTGTTATAAGTCTCTTCCAACCACTAAAGCTGAAAGAAAATATTTATGTCATGTAAAAAGGGTGCTGAAAACTTATGACATGATGGCTGAAAATGAAGATATTTTGGGTATTTTTTAATGATTGATTACTAATGACAAATTGACTAAAATATATGCAACTACTCATATGGAAAATCAGGCTAAAAATCAATCCATAGAAGTATGTACATTGGATTTTTATCAACCAATTCAAGAATTTGTTGAGCACGAAGACATTGGTTTACTCAAAAAGGCTGAAGCGCAAGTGGATACAAAATACAAGATGGTGGATAAGAAAGTCAAGCCTGTGGCAATCCCACTGCCTCTTGAAAGTGAAGGGATGGCTGATAGGGCAGCAAATTAGCCAAGTCTTCGTGATCCTTCCAACATCGGTCACAAACTCATATCTGAAAGTATAAAAGAGCTCAAAATAGGTGAAACTTCTTTCCTTTCACCGGCTAAAAAACACTCTTTTATGCAAATGCTAATGAAACATGGAAAATCTTTTGCATTTCAACCAAATAAAATAGGTTGTGTGGATCCAAATATTGTGGCTCCTATGGTCATTTTTATGGTCCCACATGTGGCTTGGAACCTCAAGCCATTCCCATTCCAAGGCCGCATTTGCCCACATTATTGGAACTTCTAAATGAGAAGATTAAATTGGAACCTTCTTCAACACCTTACTCAAATCGATGGTTTACCATGCCCAAGAAAAATGGATCCTTATGATTCATTCAAGATCTATAGCCTATTAATCGTGTCACAATCCGAAATATTGGTTCGGGTCCAATTGTTGATGAGTTTGCTGAAGCTTTTATAGGTAGAGAAATTTATTCTATGGGCGACCTATATTTAGGATATGACCAATTTGAGCTTTCATTAGAAAGCCGAGACATTACCACAACGAAGACACCTCTTGGATTGTTATGCATGTGCACTGTACCACAAGGTGCAACAAACTCTGTAGCCCATATGATGAATGCCATGCACAAAGTCTTAAGGGACTTTATTCCACAACTTACTCTTCCATTTGTTGATGATGTACCTCTCAAGGGATGCGAAGTTAATGGAAAGAATGAGGAGCTTGACAAAGATGGCTGCAGGACATTTGTAGTTAACCATAATCATTACTATGACATGATTTTGACAAGGCTAGAAGAGATACATCTTACCCTTTCTAGAGCTAAGTCAATTTTTGGAGTAGAAGAAGTCCTAGTGGTCAGACATCTATGTGACCCCTATGGACGTAACTCTTCACCAATCAAGATAGATGCCATCAGCAGAATGCAAAAAAAAAAGCACAAATATTTCAGAGGTGAGAAGATTTTTTAGTGCATGTGTATTCTCTCTCATATGGATACCACATTTTGCTCATGTAGCCGAAAATATCTATTAATTATTAAGAAAAGACCAAAGATTCTCTTGAGGGAAAGAGCATACTCTCACTTTACGAAAACTAAAGAAGTTGTTAATTTCAGCCCCCACTCTCAAAAGGCTGATTATTCAAATGGTCAACCCATCATCCTTACTATGGATACAAGTCCCATTGGGATACGATGGGCTGTTGGCCAAGAAGACCTTGAAGGTAACATTTATGCAATTTTTTTGGGACCAAAGGTTCTCAATGAATGTCAAATAAGGTATGCACAAGCAAAAAGCAAATTCTAGGGAGTTGTAACATCATTAAAGTGTGATCGTGAATACTTTATAGGTGCTTCCGTAGTGGTAGAAATTGATTGTCTTCCACTCTTGGGTATGATTGCCAATTTCTCTACACCCAACATTGCTATGCTAAGATGGATTGCATATATTAAATCTCTCAACCCTAAATTAAAGCATATTGTACGAAAGGCAAATCCACTTGCTGACATGCTGTCAGTGCAAGATATGGCAATGAAGAAGAGTTGATGGAAGAAGATGAAGCTGAAGAATCTATACTTGTTGAATTTCATTCCATGGCTGTTGAAAGTACATCTTCAGTTGCTTCATATACAAGCCCAAAGCTGAATCTTGCAGGTGAAGCTGATCTTTTTAATGGTATAGCATTAAGTACAATAAGAACAGGAAAATGTACTATTGTAAATCAACATACAGCAAAAAAGATCAAAGATTTATCTATGGAAGAAGGGTGGTAAACTAGAAGCCAGCATGCTCATTGCATTGCTCAAGTTTTAGTTCATTTCCTTGAAGAAGATTGGCTGAAGATCGGCAAATATTTGAGCATAATGAAGAAGAAAGAGACTTGGATGATTGATGAAGAGTTCAAGAATATTAAGAGGAAAGCTTATGGCTTCTTTCTTAAAAATGGGCATTTATGGAATTACACAAAGAAGAAGAAAGGAGCGCATGCCCGAGTTTTAGGAATAAAAGGTTGCAACTACAAGTAATGAAGGAATTTCATGAAAGCTTGTGGGCTGGCCATAGAGGTATATGGGAAACCTTTATTAAAGTCAAAGAAAAATACTGGTAGCAGAACATGTATCGAAATATAGAGCATTTTGTTGAAACCTGTTATGTGTGTCAGATGTATTCTATGGTCAAGCATTGAGATGGGTTACAGTCGACTTATCCTTTGTCTATACATTACTTAGGGGGTTCACTATATATATATATATCCTCTATATAATGTGCATTCACGGCCTATTTATAAATATCCTGATCTATGAATTTTTCTTGAATAAAACACAAGTCTTTTTTATTCAATCTGTAAGTAACCCCTTTAAATGACACCCTTCTCTATGTGAAAAATGTATAAAAATTGTGTTTTAAAAACCCCTTATTTTGAACTCACATTATACATGCATATATTCATGAGTGACCCCCTCGAGATACATTATAGATGGGTTATTGATCTTGTAACCATGCTTACAGGGATATGGAATATGTGGTAGTTGGTGCTTGCAAGAGAAGATCTAACCAATCAAGTTGAAGTTCAAGCTTTAACAACCAAGACCACTCAAGCTGTTTGTCTCTTTTTGCTTGAAGAAGTATTTTGCAGATATGGTTGTGTTGGCAAGGTAACTGCAGAGATAAAGGAGAATTGGATGTCGATGAGGCATGCAAATTCTTTGCTCAATTGGGTATCAAGTTGGCTTTGACATCAACCTACAATCTTGAAGGAAATGAAAAGAGTGAGAGAGGACATCAACCTATTCTAAAAGCTCTAATAAAGTCTTGTAGAGGAAAGATCAAAGAATGGCCTAAAATGCTACCTTTTGCATTATGGCTGACTAGACTACTCACATATAGTGGCTGGCTATATGCCACCTAAACTTATGCATGGAAAACAACAAATTATGCCAATTGAAGAATCTATTTTCACATGGAGTCTTCTACCTTGGGAGGAAGGCATCAATAAAGAAGAGTTGCTGACTTTGCGCATATGGCAGTTAGAAAGAAGGCCTGAAGATGTTCAAACAACTATTAAGAAGTTAAAAATAGCAATACTAAAAAACAAAAGAAGATTTGATAGGCAACATTGACTTCCGCCAAGAGCTATCCAAGAAAAGGACTGGGTACTTATCTATGATAGCAGCCTAGATAATGAATACAGTGCTTCTAGGAAGATAATAAAGCGTTGGTTTGGCCTGTATGTGGTAAAGGTGGTTTGTGACAATGCCACATATTCATTGGCTGAATTGGATGGGACAAGCATGAAGATGCCCATAGCTCGAAAAAGAATCAAGCTCTTCAAATGAAGACAAAGTTCAACATATGAGTTAGAAGACTTGGATATAATTCAAGAGCATGAAGACATAGAGGAAGAAGAAGAGGCAAAAGATGAAGATATTGACATGGCAGAAGATACTTCTTCTGACACTGCAGATCTATAAGACTTTGGCACATGTGAGAGGATGTGCAAGTTAGGAGGGGGTGGATGTCATGCCTGTTGAGAGAGAGAGAGAGAGTACGAGAGATACACAAGACATGCTCCCAAATAATGATTCATATTGATGTAGAGTTAGTATACATAGGTGAGACCCAAGTCAAGTGAGAGATAATATATATAATTGTAACATCCCCACTCAAACAAAGGTCTCTAGCTGCGAGTGAAAAAACCCTTGGGGAGAACAAGGGAAAAACCCGAGCCCCTACACATACCTACGATACAAAAATGATTTACTATAAAGTTTTCTTGAATATAATGATACATGCCTCAATCAGTGAGATAAGAACTTGGAACAATACCAAGTGCATGTCTTAATGAACTAAAGCGAGCTTCACTAAGAGCTTTTGTGAAGATGTCTGCAACCATTTGATCACTGGAGTATCTTATCTCAACGTTTGAGAAGAAATCGGTCACCGAAATTTTATATCTCCAGACTCTTCTGAAGAATCTTCAATATAAGGTTGGTACTTCTATGCACTCTCATATCTAGGCTTTTAAAGACATTATCAATCAGCTTGGTTCAGCTGGCTCTCCTGTTGCTAAAAATCAGATTGTTACTCAACTTCTTCATATCATCAAAGATCCTTTATATGACAATATCATCACTATTTTGTCTAACAATGATGATATCCACTTTGACAAAGCATGTATATCTCTTATTGAATATTCTCAATGTCATGAGCATCATTTGGAAAAATTTGATGCTGTTTTGGTCACTCGCGAACAAAGGGATTTTGATGCTGCTTTTGTTGCTCGCAAGCGTCCCGCTTCACGTTTTCAGCAGGGTGGATGCCCTAATCAAGGTGGTAAATCTTCTCGTCTTGCTTATCCTAACAAACATTGTTCTTATTGTGATAAGAAAGGCCATCTGGCTTCTGATTTGGGCACGTCAATATGATGAGGAGCATGGAGTTACTACAAAGCAACCTCGCTCGTCCAAAAGTTTTCCTCGTGATTATTGTGCACATACAGATCATCCATCTCGTAGTTGTGATAAACGCAGATATGATGAAGAACGTTCTCGAGCTTATATTGTTCAACAAACTACAACTGATGATGATCATACTCATCAAGAGCTCAATTTCATCCATCATGATATCTCTCTAGAAAAGGTACTTCATGTTCATGATGGTTCTCTATTCATCGTTGATTCAGGTGCCACTAGAAACATGACATACCAATCGCAGTGGCTTCACAGTTATCATTCTCTTCCAATCAAGAAGTTTGTTTACCTTGCGGATGATACGACTTGTCAAGTCAAAGGAGTGGGTGATTTATATCTAGGGACTGTTTCATCCACTAGAATATTAAGAGGAGTTCAGATTTGCAAAGAAATCTTCTTTTTGTTGCTCATCTAGTTGATCTTGGTTTGTTTGTTGGCTTTGATCATAATCAATGTCGTATAGAGAAAGACGGACATACTATAGTAGTGGCTCCTTGACATGGTAATCTATTTGAGCTATCATTGAACAATATGGTATATCAAATAATTCATCACCTTCAAGAATTAGCATCATCTTTGCTTTCCACCCAGGAAAGCCTTGTCCTTGGAAGAAGGGAACCGAATATTGGCCACACGAATATCCATTAACAATTACGCAATTGGCCATGCCTGTATCTCGAGAGAAAACAAATAAGATGAGATCGCAGAATCTGCACACCATGAACAAGACGAGTGTAGTTGAGACGCGTGACAATCAAAATAGGGAGATGCACGTAAGAATGACAAAAAGTATTGAGTGACTAAAAAGAAAGCCCGAAATAGAGAGACGTAACGTGCAAGACGAGATGACGCGTATACCGGTCGAACAAAGAATGTGAACGAGAATGAGTGGTTTGAGGAATGACTAAGAGTATATTGGATAATTTTTAATGAATTAAGTAGGTCTTGGTTTGAGCTATATGGTTTTTATGCCTTTTGTAGGATCTTAGACATTTTGGAAGACGGAACTGTAATTGGGGATTAACGAACTGTAATTAGAATTACAGTTTTAAATAAAGAATTGCAAATTCGAGCAGAATTGTTGTCTTGAATCCTGAACTATCATAACTTTTGATCTAGAACTCTGATTGACAAGCGGTTTTGACAGGATTCGAGAGCACGACGAGAGCTACACACCTAGACCTGTTTTTTTTAAAATAACAAAATTAACTAATACTTCTAATTTGAACAAGTTCATGTATCAAATCATCACTTGTGCAAAGAATTCAATCAAGTATAAACAATGAAACAACTTATCTTCCTTGTTGTTGCTACGCATCCATAGCTTTGATACCATGTTAAGAGAGAGAGAGTACGAGAGAGATACACAATACATGCTCCCAAAGAATAATTCATATTGATGTAGAGTTAGTATATATAGGTGAGACCCAAGTCAAGTGAGAGATGATATATATATTTGTAACAATGCCACTACATGCACATCTTGTGAAAAACTCAAGAGTGCAGCTTCCTTATAGATTTAGAGAGCCAATGCCACTTTAGGCATTAGTGTTAGTGTCCATGGTTCAAAAATATTAGATTTTTTGACAAGTTTTAGAAAATTTTTGATATTTTAGATATTATCTCTTGTAAAAATTCATAAAATTGTAGACAACTTCTAGATTAGGATAACATGTAAAAGAAAGAATGTAGCTTTTAGTTATTTCGAGAGGATTTTATGTAAAACTAAAGATTAGTTAAATCACGCGATGCATAATTGCTGTTTTCAGGCAGTGAACAACACTCTGAAGTGGGAGATGAAGAGGGAGTGATTTGGTGGAATTCTAGCCAGGTGTGATGGTATTTTACCCCCCCCATCGCAGCTTGACCGTTCGTCTGTGTTTATAGTTTCTTCTTTGCTTCCTAGGTTTTGAGTATAAGTTCCTAGGCTTGCAAGGTCATGTTTGTATACTTCTAGGTGGCAGTCCATGATGTTTAGGCACCCACTTGAACTGCCATTCAGGAGTCTTAGATTTGATTATAGTGATTTGCTGGCAGTGTTGCTTGGTGGGTTGTGACAAGTCCTGACCCCCCTCCTTAGGCTTCGTGGTGGGTTTCTCTATCGGTGGCCTTGCGGGCTTCAATGGAGTTGCGCTTCCCTTACCAAAAGCCATGACTATTCTCATACATTGTCGATAACAAGGTGAATATGCTCAGACTCGCATTCCACAGCATCCTAACAACGATTCCTTACTAGCGTCTTTTGTATTTGGCAACACATAAAAAATTACGGGTATGCTTTCAGAATCCATAGAAACAACGACTTTGCACTTTCCTAAAAGTGCATACGATCAACCTCCAAATGGGCTAAATTTGGCATTGGTGGATTGTAGTTGTGGTTGAGCGTTTTGAGTCTAATGATTGTGAGTTAAGATATTAAAATCAGCTCTCTCATCGATCAATGCATCAAAGGCATGTGTTTGTTGGGCAGTGATGGTGATTGTTATGTGGAGGGGACTCTTCATTCTCCTCATCCTCCTCATCAATTTTCATTAGTGTGGCAACTTGGACCTTCACAGGGGACTAAAGTATGGGAGGCTCCTGCAATGGGTGTGTGGGAGGGTAGTACTTCTTTATGTGGCTACCGTTGAAGAAGCCTATGCCCTCTCCATCTAGGGTCTCAAGCTCTATATTGCTAGTTTGACTAATAGTGCAGACTTGGAAATGCCCTATAAACTTCATCTTCTATTTATGGCATGTTACACCGAGTACAACAATAATAACTCACCCTGCTTGAATTCTCGGTGCTTGATGTGCTTGTTAAACCAACTCTTGCATGTGCCTTTTAGCAAATTAGCACATGGGTGGCTAGAAGTCAAGTCTTTGATAAGCCTTCTAGCTCAATTCCTCCTTTTTGTCCCATCTCTCTTGGATGGTTACTCTTAGGCTCGGGACAAAGAACTCTACAGGTAGAATAGCTTCAGTCCCATCTCTCTAATTGCTACAATAATATCCACCATAGATATATAGTCAAAGCTGAATGCATATTTTTATGAAGATGCACTTGCAGATCATAATATCGTATCAACTTAGGACCTTAGCCTCATCATTAAAACCTAACATGAAATGTGTTAAAACCAATAGTAAAAGTGGTGCTTCAAAGTTTTGAAGTTCCAAACTTTGAAGCACTAAATGTAAGGTGGCACATAGCACTAGCCTTAGTGCAAAGTGCTAAGAGGATTTATAGAGAAGTGCTTTGAGAACCATAGTGGTGCCTCAAAGCTTAGCGCGAAGTGTCAAATGTATGTTGATGCGCATAGTGCCAGCTCTAGCATGAAGCGCTGAGAGGAGACCAAGCATAGAGCACCTAATACACTATAAATGAAGTGTTGAATTTTATTTTTTATTTAACATATGGATTGAGAGAATAATTTCAATGGTCAAACATGTACATGCAATGTATATATACTCTAAAACCACACACAAATGCATATAAACTATAAAAACCACATCAACAATACATGCACAGATGTGCATGTATGTATGCATACATATGTACAAGCTTCTATACACATTTGTATATATACATACATGATCATATATACATAAGCATAAATGAGTGAGAAGAGAGAGAGAGAGAGAGAGAGAGAGAGAGAGAGAGAGAGAGAGAGAGAGAGAGAGAATGGATACACACTTATAAAACATGCACACATGCACATATGCAAGCACTTTAATAAAGTTAAATAATACGATAGCTAATATTTAGCCTTAAGTTTAGGGTTAGTTATAGAAGGCTAAGTTGTAACTTGCCAAGCATCTTTTTACCAATTATAAACATGTCTTATTTGAGGTTTCCACCTCCCACCATCCATTGAGGGTGCATACTCTTTGGCCACCATGGCATTAGGGTGGATTCTATGCCCCTCCATAGCATGAGGAGGATACCATGTTGCAACCTCTCATTGAAGATTCTCATCCATTGTATCAAGTAGTAACATGATTCATGCCAACCTAGCTACCTTGGCTATAGCTTTCTTGACATTTTATTATATTTCTTTTATTTTTAGTTTTTTGGCTTGTTATGGGAATCAGCTTATTTAGAATGATATCAAAGCCTTGAATTTGATTCTTGGAAATGCCATTTTCAAGTCTATATTTGGCTACTAGTACCATTCAAGGTAACTAGGGTTCAAAATTTGGTTACATGGCTAGCAAACTATGCCTAGTCACGGTTTCGTGTAGTTTTAGCATTGACCAATTTTAGAGCTCCTAGAGAAAATCTGAAGAGGAAATGGTAGGATCTTAGACATTTTGATGCTAGGACGCATATTTCACGGTGGATTCCGTGCCACGGTGGATTCCGTGAGGTTTTACGGTGGATTCCGTAAACTTTGATACCAGGGCTCATACACAAAGTGGATTCTTTGTGTGAGAAGTTGATGGGGACATCTATCCTTTTCGGGTGTTTCATTAATTTAGTGTGTACATGGGTGATTCCATAGCGGGTGATTCCGCAAAATGCATATTAAATTAATAAACGTTTATGAGTTTAGAGTGCGCACTCGTAATAAATTAAGGTTAGGATTGATTTCTAACCAGTTGATTTATTTATGTAGCTGAAGACTGCTAGGTATTCACTTTTCTCGGTTTAATTGTATTATTTTACTAACGATTGTGAATGCTTCAGTTGATGTGTAGAGATAGCAGCAGTGGCGGAGGAAAGCATTGGAGGATAGCAAGTATTCGATTTATTACTTATATTTTGATGGGCGCATACCTTAGGCATGGTGCCTATATTTTGTCACGCCTATTTATTGAGGCGTTGGATATTTATTTATTATTTTGTATGCGCATGGGTGCACAATTATGTTATTTATACTTGGATATTGTATTGGGCATGCCAGACTCTTTGGGCACTGCCCGTTAGCTTTATTCCTATTTTGTGCTAAAGCAAACTCAAAAGCTAAAAGCTTGCTATTTTGTAATTTGGGCTATTATTTGAGCTTGAAGATGATTAATACATAAAATACATGCTTTTGGAGCGCTCACACAAGGCATGGGGGGAGATTGCACCCAATTGGTCTCTTGTTCATGTCGTTCATACTTTTTATCTTGAATTTTGTGCAAAAAGTAGAGTTCTATTGTTCTTGGGGACCTTTTGGCATTCACTACGCAAGAGTACAGCATCCGATCTGCGCACCAGTGGTATCAAAGCGAAGTTGAGATCAAGAGCTTCCAATCGCTACCCATCTTGTGCGAAGGCGGAGCTCCTGGAAGGATCGGGCTCTACGGTCAATCTCGTCGCGAACGGTCGATACGGGTGGACTCCTGGCGATCAAAACCTCTGTTTCCATCATCAGACTGCGAAGGACCAGCCGGCAGAGGCGGAGGACCACTCCTATCTCTTCTTCTTCAGGTCGTTAAGAACTAGAGATAAGTCACAAACTCCATATCTTCAAAGCTTTAAAGCTTTAAAGCTTAGAAAGCTTAAGAGAAGCTTAAAGGTTCAAAAATCTCAGCGCGAGGTATCTGAATACCTCCGAAATTTGCGCCGCCTGAGAAAAAACGGCCCCCCCCACGATTTCACGTTTTTTGCTGAGTAAGCTTAAAAGCCTACTTACTAAAGCTCTAAGTCAGTTAAGCTTCTCAAATTCAGCAAGTTCTGCAAGTGTCTCAAGCTGCAAGTTACATAAAGCAACCAAGTTCTACAAGTCTACAAACTCTGCAAGACACATAAGTCTGGTACTCTGCAAGTCAGACAAGTCATCTGAAGTCAAAACTGACTTCTGTTCAAAACTCATAGAAGGGCTGTTCCTGCGCAGAAACTCCGAACTGCAAAGTTGTTCATTGGAAGGTACTCTACACATACGTAGGTTTGCTGAAGCATTTTTAGCATACGAAGAAGGATAAAACACAGATTTCTTAAAAAATTACAAATCCAGTCGAAGACGAAGATTGTGAAGCCACACCAAATATATATATATATATATATATATATATATATATATATATATATATATATATATATATATATATATATATATATATATATATATATATATATAAGCCTTGTACACCCGAACGTGAGCTATGCTCACCCCGCTAACTTGATTGTGAGAGTGAGAGGTCTTTTGAGTTTTGCAGGATGACGGACAGGAGGCATATTTCACGGTGGATTCCGTGAGGTTTTACGGTGGATTCCGTAAACTTTGATGACCGGGGCTCATACACAAAGTGGATTCTTTATGCGAGAAGTTGATGGGGACGCCTATCCTCTTCGGGCGTTTCATTAATTTAGTGTGTACATGGGTGATTCCATAGCGGGTGATTCCGCAAAATGCATATTAAATTAATAAACGTTTATGAGTTTAGAGTGCGCACTCGTAATAAATTAAGGTTAGGATTGATTTCTAACCAGTTGATTTATTTATGTAGCTGAAGACTGCTAGGTATTCACTTTTGTCGGTTTAATTGTATTATTTTACTAACGATTGTGAATGCTTCAATTGATGTGT
This sequence comes from Lygodium microphyllum, assembly GCF_053477565.2. Taxonomy (NCBI): domain Eukaryota; kingdom Viridiplantae; phylum Streptophyta; class Polypodiopsida; order Schizaeales; family Lygodiaceae; genus Lygodium; species Lygodium microphyllum. The sequence continues at coordinate 8,288,825 of NC_141161.1, read as the reverse complement.
AGAGATAGCAGCAGTGGCGGAGGAAAGCATTTGGAGGATAGCGAGTATTCGATTTATTACTTATATTTTGATGGGCGCATACCTTAGGCATGGCGCCTATATTTTGTCACGCCTATTTATTGAGGCATTGGATATTTATTTATTATTTTGTATGCCATGGGCGCACGATTATGTTATTTATACTTGGATATTGTATTGGGCATGCCAGACTCTTTGGGAACCGCCCGTTAGCTTTATTCGTATTTTGTGCTAAAGCAAACTCAAAAGCTAAAAGCTTGCTATTTTGTAATTTGGGCTATTATTTGAGCTTGAAGATGATTAATACATAAAATACATGCTTTGTGGAGTGCTCACACAAGGCATGGGGGGAGATTGCACCCAATTGGTCTCTTGTTCATGTCGTTCATGCTTTTTATCTTGAATTTTGTGCAAAAAGTAGAGTTCTATTGTTCTTGGGGACCTTCCAGAATTCACTACGCAAGCGTACAGCATCCGATCTGCGCACCACATTTTGGAAGCTCAAGGTCAAGAAGAGGCTCATTTGGAGGTTCTTGGTATAACTGAGGTTAATGAAGATTAAGAAAAAGCTTAAACAGAGACTACTTTTGTTAAATAAGGGTTTCTCTTATCTTGTTTCCATGGCTTCTAGCATTAGAGAGGCTTACCTAGCTTGATTATTGATCTCTTTCCAAGTTTAACAAGCACCATATTGTGGAGGATTAATGCCACATGGATCCACTTTGATTAGCATGAATTTTATAGTAAATTTCAGGTTGCCTACTGCTCAACTTTTCCAGCTTTGATTTCATCCCTCGTGACTAATAATTGTCCTTGAGTACTTCTTGAAGCTTCTTTCAAAGGTAGATCACATTCTTCCAAGATTTCTTCACAATTTTCAAGGTCAGCCATGGTCCTTGATCAGGTCTTGGCCCTTGATTGAGTTATGATGTTCTATTAAGTTTTGTGGTATGATTATGGTCTATTTTTGCCTCTACTTTGATCTATTTTCTTTATGTTTGAGAGGTTATGATTATGAATGAGTGGTTTGAGGAATGACTAAGAGTATATTGGATAATTTTTTATGAATTAAGTAGGTCTTGGTTTGAGCTATATGGTTTTTATGCCTTTTGGAGACCTTCTATAGTATATTGTTGAGTTTTTGTATGCCTTTTGTTATCTTCCTGTTCTATTTGATGGATGTTTAGCTTGGGTTGCAAGGTTCAGTTCAAAACTATACCTTTCCACCCTGAACAACCAATTAAATCTCATCCCAAGCTCTCACATCAGCCCACAACCTCTGAAAGCTCATCCTTCAAGAGATCTTTCAGTCCCTTTTGCCCTTTTTACCCGGATTGAAGACATGGAGCTCAACAGCAGGGAATTCTTGTGAGCAGCCATCAAAGCTCTCTTTGAAACTTTCCATCACTAAAGATTAAGCTTGGGTACAAGCTCGGGAGCCCCCATCATCAGCGGAAGCATTCGAATGCTTGAAGACTTTATCCACTGGAGTGCTCCAACCAATCGAGCTTTCCTGATGGAGAAATCGGCATCATAGTGGATCATGCTTCAACCCTTTTGCCCAAACACTGAAGAGCTTTGCCAATCCAATCTTAATTTCTCATCTTAATCCTCTTGCTAAGCTTAATTCCTCTTGTTGGAGAGATTAAGGTTGCTTAGACTTTACTAGTTCAAACTTGCATTATATGCATGTACCTGCTAAAATCAATGCCTTGTTTGCTTCCTAATGCATCATAACTAATTGCATTTGTTGATATTCACTCCTTCTTGAAGTTGTGTGCTTTGGATTAATCCCAAGTTAGTAATAAGCCTTTGTAAAAGGGGTAAGGAGCAACCAATGAGTCACTAGACTGCTAAGGTAATCTCTATCCAAGCTCTTGTTCATCCTTGCATCTCATGAAATGACCCAATAATTCCTTTCCAATGCATCTCATGTTGATTGCTTAATAAAAATGTCTACCATGTATACTCCGGTTGAGGAAAAAGGTTGATGCCATGCAAGGTGGTAAGCAAAAAGAGAGGTGACTCTCCCTTACAACTTTAGACCCTAAAGGGGTGCACAACCCTTGGAATTGCGATTAATATGCTTAGGATGTTTCTCAGGACCCTCAGTTTATGAGCCATCTATACAGTGCATTTGCATCAAGGGACAGTTAGTATTTTTAGGCACAGTCAATCAGAATAGTCATAAAGATTCAATTACAAAAAAATTATGTATTACACATGGGTGTGTACCCTATAGCTCTTCTTGAAGAGGGCTTTGTTCCCTCCACCTTGAATAAAAAATCTCCTCAATAATTGGAGTTACAGTTTGAGAGTTATGGCCATTTTTGTGCACTGAGGTCACTATGGACAGGGTGCAGACCACTGCAGGATGACATAGAAATCCAATTGCAAAAATTTCTAATAATTCTCTATCACAAATCTTAATAACTTATCTCAAAGAGGGCTTCCTTCCCTTCGATTTGAATAAAAAATCTCACCGATTGGAGTTTCCCACCAAAAGTTACACCCCATTTACTGATAGTGGGTCCTGTGGACTACATCTACATGGTTGGTCTCACAAAGGAAAAAGTAAGGCCCATGAAGAGCTCCAGAGGGAGATTAGAAACTCTACGACCTCAATGAATAATGAACCTAGATCTACACAAGATTACAATGGTGATATGTATGAGGAAGTGCCCAATATAGATCCCTATAGCTTTCTCAACTACACTTTAGCTCAACATGAGCTTCGTCACATGGAGAGGTATAATGACATGGTTACCAACACCATCAAATGATATCAAAATTTGATGAAAAATTTGAGAAAATGGCCCTCTCAAACTCTAGGACTCAACAAACCCTAGAGTAGCTCACCACTCTTGTAGCTCAGCTAGCTAGCAATTTGTCTCAAGAAAAGGCGAATGAATCCAAGCATGAGTCTCAACACCCTCCACCACTGGAGCCACTACATGGTCGACATGGCATTCTTGGATCCAAATTTATTCTCGCTTCTACCTATAAAGTTGGTAAATCCCCTCATGCTCCATGACAAGCCTCTATTGAGCTTTCCCATCAACCATATAGAAAATGCTCTAGTGAGGCCCTCTTCCACCATTGGTATAAGCTCCCCTACCCTCCCTCCGAGTCCCAATGGAGCCTACATGACTCAACCCTATCATGGACAATATGGTAGTAATGGCCAGCATGGCAATCATGGGCAACATGTCAATAATGGGCAACATGGCTATAATGGGCAGCATGGGATAAACGCATGACATGGTATGTATGGGTAGCAAGGTATGTATGGCCATCATGGCATGTATGGATACCAAGGTTTCCATGGGCAAGAAGGCCTTCATGATCTCTGTGACAAGATTCTTCTCACTAAGTACAATGGTGGGCAATCTCCCTCACCATTAGACTTGGAAGAATGGACATCCAAGAATCAAGAGAATCATTATTCATTGATTGGAAGGACTTTAAAATGCATATGGTTCAAGTATTTTATCCCCCGTGGAAAAAGAGTAGTTTAGCAAGACAACGGTACACTCTTGACCAACATAATCTCATTGTATGAGAGTACACAAATCAATTTATGAACTTGATCATGTATGTGGAGAGCATTAGTGATGATGCCAAATTGCATAAGTACATCTATGGGTTGGAACCAAGCTTATCGACAGATGTCATGGATCAAAAGCCTACCACACTATTTGATACAATTGAATTGGCTAAAAGATATGCAAGGAAGTATCATAAGAATGAGAGTTTTTAGCAAGGTTATGGACAACCCCATACCCCATTGTGGTCAACCCCATACGAGGCCAGTTTAAGAGGCAATTCCATTCCTAATAACAACTCCAACTCCAAATACCCACTGGCACAATGATGAGGATGACTTGTTTATTGACAATGATAAGCATGTTGAGGATATGGACCACGAGCAATTCTATGACCCAGAGGATGGATTTCCCTTTGATGCAGGCAATTGTCCGTCCCATGCACTTCATTTGACATCCCACCTTACTACCACCTCCCATTGCTCCATCTCCTTGGATCCTAGACAGGTTCTAAGAGCACCATCACCCTATGCATTCAAGGTAATATTCATGGGAAGCATGTATTTATCCTTGTCAATAGTGATAGTACTTACAGTTTTGTCAATAAATCATTCCATTGAGTGACTGGTTGAAATGCACCCCTACGGAATTATAGCACCGCTTGAAAGTTCAAGTAGGAAATGGTGAGGAAGAAATCAATACACATGTATGTCCTACAATTCCCCTATGCTTGGCTGAAAATTATGTGGCATTGGTTGACCTTATTGCATTAGACATGGATCCCATGAATATTGTCTTGGGTTGTGATTGGCTGAAACAATTCGAAAAAATTAATGTGAACTTCTCTCAACTGTACATAGAGTTTATGATACATGGATAGCTCATCTGCTTAGAGGGAGTTCGAGATAATATTGATTTCTAGCTCATTATAGCAAAATAACTCAAACGAGAGTTTAAGAAATACTCACAGATATTTGTATTGCAGTTGAATAAATAAAATTTGGATCAGTTTTCCAAAGTATCTAAGGCTTCCATCTTGCAATCCGCCTTACTTGAGGAGTGTAGTGATTTATTTTAGATGCCTACAGTCCTTCTCCCCAAGAGGCAAGTGGACACCACCCACTTGATTTAGAGCCCCATTCCAAAGTCAGTGGTTAAATAAGCTACCTTATAGACTCTCCAAGTGTGAACGTGAAGAGGTTGAAAGCAAGTCAAGGAGTTGCTTGACATGGGTTTCATCGAGCCAAGTTCTTCCCCTTATGCATCCCTTATCTTGTTAGTCAAGAAGAAAGATGACTCTTTCCATATGTGTATTGACTATAGAGACTTGAACAAAATCACAATTGAAGAACCACTATCCCATTTGACGGATTGATGACTTGTTGGATGAGTTGAAAGAGGCATGATTTTTCACTAATATTGATTTGCGCTCTGGCTGCTATAAGATCTATATGAGGGAAGGTGATTAGATCAAAACAACTTTCAGGATTGATTATGGGCTTTATCAATTTCTAGTGATGCCTTTTGGGTTGACTAACACCCCTGTCACATTTCAAAGTCTCATGAATAAAATTCTTCACCCCTCCCTCAAGTTTGTGCTTGTTTTCTTTGATAGAATCCTCATTTACAGCAAGTCACAAGAGGAGCACTTGGTACATGTTAGAAGGGTGTTTGATATATTGAGAGAGCATCAACTCAAGGAAAGTAAATGTACCTTCATGTAGATATCCCTTGAGTACTTGCAACACATTGCTAGAAAAAATGGCATATGAGCTAACCCCAAGAAGGTGCAATGTATTAAGGACTGGCCCACTCCATCCACCACTACTTCATTACATGGTTACCTTGGTCTCTCTTTATTTTATAGACGCTTCATTAAGCATTATGCCACCATTGCAGTATCTTTGACTCATTGACTAAAGCATGAATCATTTTTTTGGGATGCCATTGATGATCAAAGCTTCAAACAGTTGAAGAAAATGCTTACTTTAGTCCCCAGCCTCATATGCCCTAGTTTCTCCAAGACATTTACCATTCAATGTGATGCTAATGACGGTAGGGGTATTGGTGCGGCCTTGCTACAACAGCATGGTGTGATTGCTCTTGAGAGCCACAACCTTGATCACAAGGAGATGCAAATGAATGTGTACAACCAAGAGGTGTTGGCCATCCTCCATGTTATTAAGAAATGGCACCACTATTTATATTACAGTCGTTTTAAGTCAAGAGTGACCATCGGTTCCTCCAATACTTCTTAAGCAAAGGAGATGGGTGGAAACATTGCAAAACTATGATTTTGATATTTCTCACATGGGAGGAAAAGATAACATCGTGGTTGATTCACTCTCTCGAATGTGGGCATGCAGAATATCCTCCATTTCAGAGTTGCATAGTGATTGGATTGAGGACCTTCAAGAAGCTCATTTGTTGGATAAGGACTTCAACCACATATTCCAAAAATTATAGCATGGGGTAATGGTTGAAAATTCCCAATATCAACTCAAGCATGGCCTTATTTGGTCCCACAACAAGATTGTCATCCCCCACACTTCTCCTTTCACACAGAAGATCATGGAAGAGATGCATTCTTGCCTCACTGCTAGTCACATGGGTGTTTTCAAAACATATGATAGGATTTCCAAGAGCTTTCATTGGAAAGGCTTATGGAGGGATGTCAATGATTAAATTGTGACCAAAAGTGTTCCATGCCAACAAAACAAGGACAACACACTTAGGCCCGCTGGCCTTTTGCATCCCCTTCCCATTCCTAAAGGGAAATGGACACATATCACCATGGACTTCATCACGGGCCTCCTCATTACAAACAATGGATGGAAGAGTATATACATGGTAGTTGGTCGATTCACCAAAGCTGCCCACTTTATCCCTATATTAAGACACAATACATTGCATCTCAAGTGGCCACTCAGTTTATGGAGTATATCCTCAAGTTTCATGGCTTACCACAAGTCATACTATGCAATCAGGATGCTAAGTTTATGAGCAAATTTTGGTTGACAATTTTCACATCTATGGGCACCAAGCTTGCTCCATCCATTGCATAGCACCCCCATGCATATGGCCAGTCTACTGAAAGAGTAAATAAATGGCTTGAGATGTACTTACAACACTTTTTCCATGATATACAAAACATTTGGGATACATGGCTCCACTTGGCCAATTTTGCCTATAAAAACTCCACCCACTCTAGCATTAGGGTTTCTCCTTTTGAGGCATTATATAACTATAACGTTCCCCTCCCTAAAGTTTTATTCTCAAAGCATAGCTGAATTGGATTGCATGTAGGCCCTGCTTCAGAAATGCAAGTGAATCTTCAAAAGAAACAAACTCACATGAAACTCTATGTTCATGAGAAATGAAGGCATTTGGAATTCCAAGAGGGGGAGCTGGTCTTCTTGAAAGTGCCTAAGTCTCGTTACTCCACTCTCAAAGAGGGTAGTAGTAACAAGCTCACCCACCATTTTTATGGCCCCTATCCGATCCTTAAGAGAGTTGGTGATTTAGCCTACTGATTAGAGCTTCCCCCTATGACCAAGAATCATAATGTATTTCATGTTAGCCAGCGGAAGCCCTTCATTGGCACCTTAGTGGACTATGTGGAAGAACCTTCCCCCATAGATGAAGAAGGTATCATTCCATATATCTCTGAGGCAATCATTGGGCAATGAGATAAACAATTAAGATCTTGATACATTAAGGAGTACCTCATCAAATGGCAAGGCCTATCCATGAAAGAAGCCTCTTAGAACCTAGCCATTATTGTGAATAAATTTCCTCATCTCCAAGATGCCCAATGGGCTGAAGACTAGTAAGTTATGCCCCCCTTTTGATCACAGCTTGTTGCACACAATTTTAGAATTCAAATCTCAACAATGTGAATCCTACACATGGGCTGAAAGTACACGTTATAATAAGACAACCCCTAAGCTTAGTTAGAGCAATGAGTACCGAACCATCGTTCCCATGGCTACAGTACCAAGAGTTGCAACTAAGCCAGCTCGTTCAAAATAGTACTTCTATCTAGCAAAAACTATTCATGACATCTTAGTGAATAGTATTTGTATCGTGAACCAATGGCCACTTTTTTTATCAAAGGAAATGCCTAATAAATAGTCAAATACTGCACTTTTTAGTTACTATACTCCATAAACAAAGTAAGGGAAAGCCCTTAAAGTTCAGTTCAATCTATCTTTTAGCATTGAATTCGATCTATCTATCCTAATTCTTGCCAGGGTTTAAAATAGGCATTGTTTTTATTATAGCTAATATTATTTTTCTTATAATGTGCCATTTTAAGGCATTATCGTTGGCCGGTATAGAAAACCAATCTGGGTTTTTAAAGAGATCACCACTTATAATCTAGATATTTTTACTATAATATGGGATTGATTTCTAAATAAGATAATTGCTTTAAACCTAATAGATGCTTAAAAGGTGGTTAAAGTATTTTGTAAAGTTAAGAAAGATCCAAGTTTGTCATGCGTAACCATATTTCTTTTTCAATAATGCAAATGCAAAAAAAAGAAGCATAACCATAAGCTTTGACAAGCTTTTAATGCTAGGCTATCTGTCGAGGATAGAAGTACATCAAAACCATATGAGACTTTGCCATGAGTGGATTATATCCATTATGTAAAAATGGTCTCAATAAGAATCTATTTTTCTAGAGTTCTAAAGGCTAGCATGACATCGTTATGTATGTAAAGACCTAGAGTATGGAAACCTAGAAATAAGCTAGCCCACCAACTTAAATGGGATATTATTTGCTTCTTTATGCTCCAACATTCTTGACAATACATTGTCTCTCTTTTTTTTCGGATCATAATCCCTAATGAAAAATATGACCCCTACCATGATAAACCTAGAAATATATTGGTAATGGGTATAAAATGGGTGGTAAAATCCATTGCTATAAAAGCATAAGCATGTAAGGTGAATCCAAACAACAAACAAAGCACAAATATGATTTGTTTATAGGATTTGAACTCGTTCGAAGCCATTCCTTTGACACCGCTTGCAAATTCTATTGTTTCCACTACTTCAGTTTTGTTCAATCCAGAAACATGTGTAGTTCCATCCCCGACCATTATCACTCAACTGGTCTCATCCACTTACAATTTAGTATAATAGTCGGTAATTCTTCTTTCTAGGATGGTTTTTTGTTATTTTTTCTCTAAACAATCCCACTTTTTCTTTGATTTGCGTTTCTCTCTTCTTCAATGCCATAAATGTTCAAGAGCTAATGCATAATGAGGAACTCATCTTGCATGTCCACTGACTTATAGGAGCCGGAACATTTCATCATAAAATGCATCTATTCAAGGTAGAAGGGTTAAGGACCTACCTCGTGTAAGGTTCGAGACTTAGGCAATATAATGAAATGAACACTTTTGGCATCCTTTACAAATTATATAAAAATAATATTAATTTTAGGATCAAACAAATAGAGAGCTCTATAGCTTTAGCTATGGTGCACAGATCGGATGCCGTAAGCGCGCGTAGTGAGCATCAGAAGGTCCTCAAGAACAAAAGAACTCTACTTTTTGCACAAAACTCAATGTAGAAAGCATGCACGACATGAACAAGAGACCAATTGGGTGCAATCTCCTCCCATGCCTTGTGTGAGCGCTCCAGAAAGCATGTATTTTATGTATTAATCATCTTCAAGCTCAAATAATAGCCCAAATTACAAAATAGCACGCTTTTGGCTTTTGAGTTTGCTTTAGTGCCAAATAGAAATAAAGCTAATGGGCGGGTGCCCAAGAAGTCAGGCATACCCAAAACAATGTCCAAATACAAATGTCTAAATTGTGCGCCCATGCACATACAAAAATAATAAATAAATATCCAATGCCTTAATAAATAGGCGCGAAAAAATATAGGCGCCATACCTAAGGTATGCACCCATCAAAATATAGATGATAACTCGAAAACACGCTATCCTCCAATACTTTCCTCCGCCACTGCTGCTATCTCTACACATCAACTAAAGCATTCACAATCGTTAGTAAAATAACACAATTAAACAGACAAAAGTGAATACCTAGCAATCTTCAGCTACATAAATAAATCAATTGGTTAGAAATCAATCTTAACCTTAATTTATCACGAGTGCGCACTCTAAGCTCATAAAAGTTTATTAATTTAATATGTATTTTGTGGAATCACCTGCTATGGAATCACCCACGTACACACTAAATTAACGAAACGCCCAAAAAGGATAGGCGTCCCCATCAACTTCTCGCACAAAGAATCCACTTTGTGTATGAGCCCCGATAATCAAAGTTTAGGGAATCCACCGTAAAACCTCACAGAATCCACCGTGTAATATGCCTCCTGGCATCATACCCCCGGGGTGGGATAGCAATTTTCCTCAATCGCTATTAGCTCAATGTGGAGCTAACAGAGTGGGGGAAGCATTTAAGTCTCTAGCGTGCATCCATTGGGCCTCTTCAACAGGATGGTTTTCAAACTTGACCAAATATCTAGAATATCTACGGCCAGTTCTAGTGGTCCTAAAGTCAGTATCTATAATAGCCTCAGGCTCAAGGATTTCAATCTCTTCATCTAACAAAGATGGGTTTTCATAAACAGGGTGTATAGGTAATTGGCCTCAATCGCTATTAGCTCAATGTGGAGCTAACAGAGTGGGGGAAGCATTTAAGTCTCTAGCGTGCATCCATTGGGCCTCTTCAACAGGATGGTTTTCAAACTTGACCAAATATCTAGAATATCTACGGCCAGTTCTAGTGGTCCTAAAGTCAGTATCTATAATAGCCTCAGGCTCAAGGATTTCAATCTCTTCATCTAACAAAGATGGGTTTTCATAAACAGGGTGTATAGGTAATTGGCCTCTAAAGGGTCATAATAAACTAGTAAGAAAGGTGTTGTGAATTTTCCAATGTGGTGGTAGTTCTAACTTAAATGCATTGACATTGATTTTGTGAATGATCTTGAATGGTCCATAGAATCTAGGTGCTAGTTTCACAACTGGGTGTTTATCTAAACTTTGTAATCTACGTTTTTCTATTCTTAACCAAACATAGTCATCAACTTTAAAATTCATGGCCTGTCTTTTCTTATTTGCTTGTTTTGTATATGATTGCTGGACTTTGGCAATAATGTCTTTAACTTCATCAAAGATAGTAGCGTGCATGTTAGCAATATCATCAGCAGTCTGAATTTTATTTGATAAAGAGGCAACAGGTGTACGCAATCTATAACCATAAATAACTTCAAATGGTGCTTTCTTTGTAGCTGTGTGTGGTGTATTGTTATATGCAAACTGAAGTAAATGTAGATGTGTATCCCATGTGTGTGTTTTAGAAATAGTGTAAGCATGTAAAAGATCTAAAATAGTATTGTTAGTAGCTTCTGTTTGACCATTTGTTTCAGGATGAAATGCAGATGAAAAATCAATCTTTGTTCCTAAGTTAGCAAACAAAGTAATCCGAAAATTATTACAAAATCTAGAATCACGATCAGAAATAATAACTTTTGGTAAACCATGACTAGTAAACACAATTTTCAAAAACAATTGAGCTACCTGAGATGTAGTTAGAGTTTTCTTGCATGGAATGAAATATGCTTGTTTGCTAAACCTGTCTACAATAGTCCAAATCATATCATGGTTAGCTTTAGTGTTAGGTAAACCAGTAATAAAATCCATAGAAATCTGTTCCCATGGTCGTGATGGAATAGATAAAGGCATTAGTAAACCATACTGTTTACCATGATGTCTCTTAACATTCAGAAACAAAGTTAGATACATCAGTGTCCATATGTGGCCAATAAAAATCTTCATTCAATGTGCGCAAAGTAGATATACTACCTCTATGACCTTGATATGGAGGACAACGAATCTCATTCAAAACAAAAGATCTAAATGGAACTGTAACACATAATCTCTTTTCATAAAACATGAATCCATCATTGTAAGACAGTGAATCAATAGGAATCCAGTTATTTCCAACTAATTTATTCCAATCAGCTTGAAAAGTAATATCCTGATAATGAGTATCTTTCATAGGGTTAAGGGAATCAAATGATATGACAGAAATATTATAAATGGTCGGTCTTCTACTTAAAGTATCGGCTACTACATTCTCTTTTCCTAGTTGATATTGGATAAGGGGATGAAAACTTTGAATGAAAGCTGCCCATTTGATATGTCGGTCAGATATTTCGGGTTGACTAAGGAGATGTCTAATACTTTGTTGGTCAGTCTTAATCATAAACTCAGAACCCATTAAGTAATTTTTCCATTGTCATAAGGCTTGTACAAGAGCTAACAATTCCTTATCATAAGTAGAATATTTAAGTTCTGATGGTTTCAATTTACAGCTAGAATAGGCTATGGGATGATTATCTTGCATAAGTACGGCTCCTATTCCAGATCCGCTAGCATCAGTAACTACTAAAAAGAATAGTCTATTGAAATCAGGTAGTTGTAATACAGGAGCATGGGTTAATGCATGTTTCAATAAATCAAAAGATTTTTGTTGATCATCAGACCAATGATAAACAATACCTTTCTTTAGTCAAAGGCAAAGCAAGTAATGAAAAATTTCGCACAAACTTTTTGTAAAAACTAGCAAGACCTAGAAAAGAATGTAACTCATGCACATTTTTGGGTACGGGCCAATTTAAGATTGCTTCTATATTTTTAGGGTCAACCTTAATACCTTCTGATGAAACACTATGACCTAGATATTCAATTTCTGTTTGAAAGAAACTCACTCTTTTTTGGATTAGCATACAATTTATTATCTTTCAATAACTTGGAAATTAAAGACAGATGTTCATAATGCTCTTTCTCATTTTTATTGAATACCAATATATCATCAAAGAATACTATAACATAATGTTGATATTTCATAAATATGCGATTCATCATTCGACTAAATGTAGCAGGTGCATTAGTCAATCCAAAAGGCATCACTAGAAATTCATAATGTCCACATTGTGTTCTAAATGCAGTTTTGAATATATCAGATTTATCTAATCTCACTTGATGATAACCAGATTTAAGATCTATCTTACTGAATATGGCAGAACCTTGTAGTTTATCCATAAGATCATCTACCCTAGGAATCAGATATCTATTCTTTATAGTAATTTTATTCAGGGCACGATAATCAATGCACATGCGATAAGTATTATTATTCTTCTTTACTAATAAAACAGTGCGCCAAATGGAGAACTACTAGGTCTAATTAATCCTCTGTTTAGCAATTCTTCTACTTGATTTTGAATTTCTTTCTGTTCAATCTGGTTATGCCTATATAGTGCTTTATATGGTGGTTGTGTACCAGGAATTAAATCTATTTTGTGATCTTCAGGATGTGAACATGGTAGTCCAGGTGGTAAATCATCACCAAAACAATCTTTAAATTGTGCAAGAAATTGTTTATGCCTAGGATGCATATGTTTGTCTTTAGCTTGAAGTTCATTCACCCAAATTAAATAAGATTTACTACTTTAAATACGTAATGCACGTTTAGCTTGAGTATGAGTAAGCAGTGGAAAATTATTAGATGCGTGCATACCATGCAATGTAATTTGTTTTCCTTGAAAATAAATTTTAATTGAATGCGTGGAATAATCTATATCAGGGTTATACTGATGACGCAAAGGCATACCTAGGATAATATCACTAGACTGTAAAGGTACAACTAGAAAATTCCTTCGTTCAGTGTATTCACTGATTTTAATCTCTAAGTCATGCACATCTTGTGTTCCATTATATCTTGTGCCTAGGAATGCTGCTTTAATGTGATAATGTGTAGAAACAGTTTGTAAATTCAATTCTTTCACTAACTTTGCAGAAATAAAATCATGTGTGCTACCATCATCATGCAAAATAATCTTTTCTTTTCAATGCACTAAACATTTCATTGTCAACAAAGAATGTGGAGTTGGCATACCTGGTAAAATATCCGAAGTAGTGGTAATGTCGTCTTCATCTTCCGTAAAGTCAAGCATTTCCTCACGTTCTTCTTCTTCCATTGCGCCAAGATAATTGATATGGAAAGGTGGTTTCTTCGATTGGCAATTGGCTGCTAGATGTCCAGGTTGATGGCATTTGTAACAAGCTATAGGTTTGTCTTTAGATACATTGTTGGCAATTGCAGAAAGTCTAGGAATATTGGGATTTGGTTGTGAGGATGGCTTAGGGTTTGGATTGGTATTTGATGGAAAAGCAGGTGGTTTTGTCCAATACTTATGAAAAGATGATGAAGGAAAACGACTTTGATTAAATCTTCTAAAATTCGAATTGAATTGCTTGGAACCATAGTTAGCATTTGCTTGAAATTATTGTGGACGCTTGTCTCTTCCTCGAATCTTGTCTTCAGTGTCATGAGCCAAAGAAATTGCATCTTCAAGGGTTGTAGGCTTGAATATATTGACTTCAGCGTAGTAATGTCCAAGTAAGCCAGACATAAACTTGCATTTGTGAGTCGCTTCAGGTACGTCTTCAAGCATTCGGAGTTTTAGTAAGGCATTCCAAAAACGTTCATTGTATTGAGAAATAGGCTCACGTTCTCTTTGCTGTAGAAGATCCCATTGCTTTATGGCTTTTTCATGGAATTGAGGAGGAAGGAAATTCTGCAGAAACTTCTTTTTGAAACTCTCCTAGGTAGTGGGACAATCAATGCTCTTGCGAACCACGGTCCACCAAAGAGATGCTCGATCGACTAAATGATTAGTGACACATTTAATTTTGTCTTTTTCAGCGTATGTCTCTTCATGAAAGTAGTAATCAAACTAACTGATAAATGCAAGGATAGTCTTTCCATCTCGAGTTCCATTGAAAGTACAGAATTTGAAATTTCTTTTACTTATCTTTGTTTCTTTGCGGATGGATTGAGCTTTGAGCGTCGCATCGATGGTACATCAGATAAGATCTTCCGGTTGTGGTCCATCTTTGTCGGTGGTAGATCGTTGCAAATTGGCCGATTGAACTTACAAGGCTTGTCAAGCTCTTCGTTCTTCATCAAGCTGCATCATAATTAAATCCAATTTTTGTTCCATCATAGGTTCAGGAAGATCGCCTTCAGCCATTAAATCGTCCATATTTTGTTTCGTCATCCTGTAAAAATCCAAAAGACCTCACTCTCTCAAAATCCAATTAGCGGGATGAGCATAGCTCAAAGTCGGGTATACAAGGCTTATAAATGTTTGTTTGGCTTTTACGGTCTTCGTCCTTGCAATCGCAGGATTTGTAGTCTTCTTAGAAACTGCGTATGAACTTCTGCGTGTGCTGAAACTAGTTCAACAAGTCTGCGTATGTGAACAGAGTCTTCCAGGGAACAATTTTGTAGTTCTGTGCTTCTGCGCAGGAACAATCCTTATGGGAGTAATTGGAATTAGTATGTTTTGATCCTCTGGGACCTGTTTAACCTTTGTGACTTGCAGTAATCACAAGACTTGGAGAACTTTAGTGATTAAGCTTTTGAAACCCTATGTGACTTAATCTGCCTGTCCTCGATTTTTGAGGGGGGGCCGTTTTTGTCCGCCGAAATTTACGCTGAACTGCTGCTGCTGCCGTCGATTTTCAAATTGAATAGACTAAGCTTTTTTAAAGCTTAGTTCTAAGCTTTAACTTAAGCTTATGAAGTTTTATGCTATGGAAGCTTACTGTTCTTTCTGTGGAAAAACGACTTGATGAAGGAGATGTTGACATGGTCCTCCGCCTCCTCACGCCGGTCCTTCATGATCAAAGGCTATAGACAGAGGTTCTTGACCATCAACAATCCACCCGTATCAACCGTTCACGATGAAACTCACTGTAGAGCTCGATCATTCCAGGAGCTCCACCTTCGCGCAAGATGGGTAGCGATTGGAAGCTCTGGATCTCAACTTCGCTCTGATACCACTGGCGCACAGATCGGATGCCGTAAGCATGCGTAGTGAGCGTCAGAAGGTCCCCAAGAACAAAAGAACTCTACTTTTTGCACAAAACTCAATGTAAAAAGCATGCACGACATGAACAAGAGACCAATTGGGTGCAATCTCCCCCCATGCCTTGTGTGAGCGCTCCACAAAGCATGTATTTTATGTATTAATCATCTTTAAGCTCAAATAATAGCCCAAATTACAAAATAGCACACTTTTGGCTTTTGAGTTTGCTTTAGTGCCAAATAGAAATAAAGCTAATGGGCGAGCGCCCAAGAAGTCAAGCATACCCAAAACAATGTCCAAATACAAATATCTAAATCGTGCGCCCATGCGCATACAAAAATAATAAATAAATATCCAACACCTTAATAAATAGGCGCGACAAAATATAGGCGCCATGCCTAAGGTATGTGCCCATCAAAATATAGATTATAACTCGAATACACGCTATCCTCCAATGCTTTCCTCCACCAGTGCTGCTATCTCTACACATCAACTGAACCATTCACAATCGTTAGTAAAATAACACGATTAAACCGACAAAAGTGAATACCTAGTAGTCTTTAGCTACATAAATAAATCAATTGGTTAGAAATCAATCCTAACCTTAATTTATCATGAGTGCACACTCTAAACTCATAAACGTTTATTAATTTAATATGTATTTTGCGGAATCACCTGCTATGGAATCGCCCACGTACACACTAAATTAACGAAATGCCTGAAAAGGATAGGCGTCCCCATCAACTTCTCGCACAAAGAATCCACTTTGTGTATAAGCCCCGATAATCAAAATTTACAGAATCCACCGTAAAACCTCGCGGAATCCACCATGGCACAGAATCCACTGTGTAATATGCCTCCTGGCATCAAGCCAGGACTCCTAAGCTATGGATTTAATTGCATTTTGTATATAATTGTCTAGAGATTTAAATCTAGTAATTAATTTTGCATCTTTGAGCATTGAATTTGATCTTTTAGTCCTGATTATTGCCAATACGAGACTGGGGTTTCTTGATTTACTTAACAAATAGAGAAAGACAATCTCTAGTTAGTAAAGCATTTCAAGGTAGCTCGATGAGAGGAAGCAATCCGATTGATTCTGCTACTTGCCTACTCTTGGCACTGCTAAGAGGTGCCCTATCTGTGAGACTACCCCTATGAGCTATTCAATGGTTGTCTCTCCTCCTAGTTTTCATTAGAGCTGGACATGTCTATCCAAATAGCCACTTAATGTTAGAAAATGAAACAAAATTCATGATTCTTTAGACCCATTGAATAAGGGTTTATATTCCACTGATGCCATAGTTTCTTGTGACAATCCATTTGTTTCAGTTGTGAACCAGATCATATTAGATAAAATAAACTAGGCTAACGAGTCACTTTGATACATGGACAATCCCTAAGTCACAATCCAATGGATATAGGAAAATGGTGTGTTAGAAATTTAGCTTAAATACCTAATCGATGTCACTCCATCAATTCTTCCACCTTATGGGATGACTAGATTGCAAGCAAGAGGTCAGATTATGAATCACTCGGTAATCGACATTGGTGTAACAAAAAAGATGGACCCATGACCCACAATCAAGATTCCCATAAAATCACATAACAAAGACGAATTTTTTGTTTGTAAGGTTTATTATTGACATAGTTGCCCACGCATGCTATCGATGAGGGCATCCATAGCTTCCTATGCGACATGACCATGCCCCTAAAATCATACCAGCACTTCATCTAACACTTTAGGCAATGAACCATGATGTGGAGAGGGGGATAAGAAGTAATCTTATCTACTTTGGAGTTTACACTTGAGTGATTATTCAATCCATATTCATACAATGCATCCAAGTAAGTGGGGCTAGCATCCACAATTACAAAGAGTAATGGGTGATAGGGACTGTAACAACAATTTTTGGCCACATAAGTGGTAAATTTTCTTTCTATAGACCCAACATTTGGAATTTTCCAATCGCATTAAGGGTTGAACACCATTCAAATCTTTGCACTTTGCCTTTTCCTCTTCCCTTCAGTCAAGCGGTTGAAGCCCCTATTATTTTAGTCAACATGCTAAAGAGTAGAACAAAACAAAGTAATGCAAAGAAAGAAAGAAAATCTATAAAAATTTAATAAAAATAGCATAACAAATAATGGACATGATAAAAGGATTGGCCTTTCAAAACATTTCAATATTATGTTTTATAAGCACCTTATTGTAAGTAGGTAAGTTTTTCTCTTCCAACATCATGTTTTTCCCAATACCTTGCATATTAATATTATATTTCTAATTATTACATTCTAAAAATTTTAGTCTTTGCATTCTCGTGTAGGATATAGCAATTTCTAAACGCCTTGCCACTTAGTTATTGCATTTTAATCATGTCATAGGCGATTTCATTTTATGATCTACTTTAAAGCTTACCATTTAAAAAGCACAAAACAGCACTAAAAGTGAAAAGGCTAAGCTTAACTACATTCATAACTGATTTTGATGGCTAAGATTACCTTATTGTATTGAATACTAAGCTTATCTTTGGAAAAAGTCAATTAACAATAGCCCAAGCAATAATACCTTTTTGATTTGAATAGACATTGCCGACAGCTCATGTCTATAGGTGTTGGGTTGAATCCCATGCTGCTATTGCCATTTTTAGAACCTGGGAACATACATTTACAAAGGAAATAAGCCAAAGGAATTTGGGATGATGTCAAATCAGCATGCCCTATTATCTCTAGGTGACACATGTGCTACAATATTGCTAGAGATAAAGAGTTGTGAGGGCATCTCTATTCTATTCATACGTCTCTACTTATATTGGTTTTTTATGTATATACTTAGTCACAAAAAATAGTATAATCAAATGCCTAAAGGTATTCAGGTTGCCAGGATTGGGTTTATGGTGGTCCACATGCTAATGGACCTCCCAAAATGTTCCTTTCACCTATTTGATTACCAAGCAGCTTGTTATCATTACTCGATTACTCTCGAGTCGTGATTTCAAGGGATGCAGTGTTGAATGGTGGCAAAGATATTTGTCTTTCCTATTAAAAAGCTAGCTTTCCCTATCAAGTTAGAGGGATGAGAATCATACTACATAAAAATACTAACTTCTAACTATACTTTTACAGATGAAGAGGGATTCCAACCCTCGATATTCAAAAGAATACTTTGGTTTTCAAGACCAACTCTTCAAAACACTTGGACATCCATCCATTTTTTGGCAAGATTATGAGCCATCAATAATCAACCATCATAAGTTTTTGTAAATTACATGCAACAGAAAAGAAAAACAAATAGGTAATATTGGCTCGAATGGGGGCCTAATTGATTTTTCTTTTCTCATCACATCTATTTTGGATAACACTGGTTAGTAGATTCCATTTTTTAAAGCTTAGCTACCTTTTTTTGCTTGTCTAAAGACAATCACTATGTTACACTTTATTGAACACAACAACTAACATAAAGGGTTTTTTTGGAAACTAAAGTATAGGAATACTTTCTAGCAAGTAATTAAATGGCTTTGCAAACTTTAAAACCTCTAGCAAAGCTTTGATAGTGTAGGGCTCTACTTGACCTTTTCCATTGGTTGTATCGTCGACCAAAATTGATTGGGATTATTGATTCCAATCAGGGCAAAAATTTCAAATTGCAGCATGTTAGGTTAAGATCTTTTATCTTGATGCAGGCTAAAGCCTAAATTACAAAGAGCTACAAAAGCATGTTGATTTAACATCTCCATTTTTTCTCACTTTCCATAATACATTTTAATTACTGTAATCTTTAAAGTGGCAATAAAAGGAATATCAATTAAGCTTAGCATTGTAGTGCTTAATAGATTTAAGTTATCATTTAATGTAGTCTAATTTAAATTTGCAATAAAGCAAAACATAAATGATAATGTTGCATTTGTGGGATAATAAAGGATATCTTTGTGATCAAGAATAATGATTTGTAATAGCTTAATTTTACTAGAATAACCTTACATGATTTTGCAAGGGAGACAAAAATGTAAAGATCACCTTTGATTTAACAAATTAATAAGTCTCAAAATAAGACGTGTCACATGTGGCTTCTATAGTAATAAAGGGATTTGAACCCTCAACCCCAGCTTTTGGGCAAGGCTATACTTTACCATTAAGCTATTTTAGCTAGCTCTCTTTGCACCTTAGCACTAGACAGTTCATTTTGGCAAGTTCAGACCACCAATCTAAGGAAATGCAAAAATTTATATATGAAACCACTTAGAATGTTTCACCTTTCTTATCTCCTACGAGAATCGAACTTGTGTTTTCGGCATGCAAAGACGATGTCCTAACCATCAAATGAAAATGACTTATAGGTAAGTACTTGGCCCTATATTTCATGATCAAAATCCTGGCTGAGGATTCATTCCTTGCTAATATTTAAATAGTTCTAAGATTTGAGAGTAAATAAGTGTGCTAAGGCATTTACATATTACTTTTGTATGTTTTTTGGGCATGTGTTTATTTATTTACTAGCTATTCTCAATATATGTGAAATTGTTGTCGATTTATTAAACCATCTAAGCATTGAGTAGATGACACCATTAAGAACCAAATCAGTCTCATTTAGGGCATCATGAGCATTCAACATGGAATTGATTATTATATATTATTGTACATTTAGTAACTATATTCATATTAGATATTCTATTTTATCATCCGAAACAAGTAAGAAGATCTAATCCATATTCAACTTATGAAAGAATGTTTAAAAATAGCAATTTAGTTAAGTCTATGAGAACATTTGTTTAAATTTTAAAGCTAATCTTTAGTACAATATTGACCTTGTTGAGAGACTTGGATGATAAAATGCAGCTTGTGCCAAATCAATTCAACAGTTAATAAAATAAATAGCATAATGGATGTGAGCATGATAAAAGCAAGCATAATTAGTTTTCTAAGCACCTGGTCATTTTTGCATTCCAAGATATGGTGCTTTCCAAACACCTTGTTGTTCTTGTATTCTATGGTATTTAGTTTTTGTGTTTTCTAGCATTTTTCAAACAATAATTTCTTTAGTGCTATAAGAATCAATTATTAGATTGGTCTTTAGTTAGTGGGCCTTTGGCCTTGCTGATGATAAAATGTTTTATTGTTAGAAATCGATTTTAGGTTGAAATAGAAGTCATAATAAATTATTGACTCCTATTTGGGTAAGTGATGTTTTGTCATTGATACGCTAAAAGCTCTTTGGCAGGCGGTTTTCTTATAGTGCCATTACCAACATCTGTTTTCTTGCATAAAGAAACAGTCATTACCAATCGAATAGAAGATTAAAAAATAAACTAGCATTGCTTTGAAAGGTTTGTATAGATTTGTTTCATATAAGTATTGGTAATGGATGTAAGAAGCTGAGAATAAGGAATTAGTGTAAATAATATTGATATTATGCCATGTCACACTGACATTGGTATAAAAGGAGAGGATATGTAATTTTACACATCTTTTTGACACATTAATACAATTACAGACTTTCTCTCCCTTCTTGCTCACAGCTTCTATGGCTTCCCCTTCTTTCCTGTCTTTCTCTCTCTAAATATAGTCTTTCTCTCTCCTCGTCACTCTTCTTCTCTCTCTTCCTACAGTCTTTCTCTCTCTTCTGCAGTCTTCTCTCTCCTCTTTCTCTCTCCCTAGTTCTCTCTCTGACAAGTGGTATCAAAGCTTGAGTCTTTGATCTATTCTTTTCTTCCATTTTCAGTCCCATTTTCCTATTTCAAAATCAATTTCAGACAAAAATGGTACAAGACAGTGACTAGTGGAGTGCTGCAGGACATCTACAGTTAGTAGGAGACTACATTTGGAGATATCCAAGGTCAGAAATGGCGGATAATGGCTTAAATGGCTGGACGTCATCAAATTTCATGCAAAAATGGAGGTAACTAGGGTAAAGGATGGTTAACCGGGCTTAGTTAGAGGCTAAACTACAGTTACTTTTCAAAAGAGAGCTTCTCTTCTCTCTCCTTCAAGCTTTCCTCAAGCTTTCATGGTGGATCCTTGCTCATATCTTCAATCTATGGCTTCTACACTATCCAAGAACTTCAAATCTTGCCTCTCTTCAACATGAGCTTCATGGGGAGTAGCCTTATGGCTAGTTCATCTCGTTTTTTCTTGCGCATCTTGGAGTGTGTGTGCTGCTGCCATGGCGCTCAAGAACATACTCATGTATGATACAAAAATTGGGGCTAGATAGCCAGTGCGATCCTGAGAAAGAAAACCTCTGCCTTTTCGCTTATTCCGGCAGAACGTGGGAAGTGACTTTTCCAGCGCAAGAAGTGCTGCCAGGGCTACCTGAGCCTACTCTAGGTATTACTTTGCAAGAGATAGCTTGGAGGATCAGGATTGGCTCTCTCTCGTGGATGTTCACAGCGATTCATGGCTATACGCAGTAGCCTTTTACTATTGTGCTTGTTTCAACCAACAAGAGAGAAAGCGGTTGTTTACTATGATCAATGAGCTCTCAACTGTATATGAAGTATGTGACAAAATCAGAGTAATCTCTCATTGTTTCCACAACATTTATTTGGTTGTTTCTAAACACTCAATTTTCTTAGCCAATTAACGAAAGGCACAATCAATGGGTTGTTGCACACTTCCTTTTGCCAGCTTTAGTTTTCAATTTTATTATGAAGCCTTTGTTGACCATAACTTAAAACCTTCATACTTTAACCCAAAACTAATATAATAATGAAATAGACAAACATGAAAAAAAGAACCTAAAGACATTGTAACGAATAAAGCATGAAATAATTGTAGCATGTGATGCTAAAGAATGTTGAAAATTGATTAATATTTTGTCTTCAATCAAAATCACTTTAATGAAACTTCCCTTAGTTAATACAATTCACTTTCTACCTTTTTCCATGTAAAGATTTACCTTTTAAAAAAAGTGTGCTTTAGCATTTAGCTTGATTAGTGAAACTTTGACTATTGGTTTGGTGGTGACAAAAACTTTGTCTTAAAAGCGCTTTGAATCGAGCCGCCTAGCTTATTAGATTATTCTATATAGAATGGCTAGTCAGGCAATCATGAGTATAGCTTGGCTTTAACAAAGCTAGTTACCATATACAAATTCATAATATGTGGTTTGGTTGGAATTCATGCAACAATATCTTTGACTTATTACAATAGCAACCAAACTTCCTATAACACCAAGTTATTTTGCATTTTTCCTATACCTACAAAAACCAACTAACATTTCTTATATTCCAACAGCAACAACCAACATTCCTCATGTTCTTACAATAGCAATCTATATTCTTGAAACTCTAATAGATAGCAAGAAGTGCTATAGCAAGATAAAACATAACAATTATAGAAGAAGTTTGAAGATCAATAATCTCAAAAGTCTGACAATCAAGAAGATACATTCTATGTTAGTTTGGATTGATGCTCAAAAATATAATTTAAATGATCTTATGCAGATTGAGGTCATGAGGGATTATGATGTAGATCATAAAGTGACGGATGTGTATCATTAGAGTAGTAATCTACTTATTCTGTTATGGTCCTATATCTTCATTCTCTATTATATATTGTGGATATGATTGTGTATTATGAGTTCTTAGCCCTGGCATATTTCATTAAGATGGTTGTACTATAGAACTATGGCTCATTACCTGTTAGCAGTTTGCAGACACTTTCATTCTAGCTATAATGTAAGGAGACATTGTTAAACTTGTAACTAATGGATTCAGGCTCAAAATACTAATTCAAGTAGATTATGATGAGCCATAGAAGGATTCACAAGTTTAGCAAGTAGTTGGAATAGATTTTATGCAAGTCATTGCTGCAACGCCTAAAGTAGTAGTAGTGCAGAATTCTATGGATATTACAGTCATTTGTAAGTTTTATGAGTTAAATCATTTCAAAATTTGACAATATCTCATTGCACTTATGTTGCTGAAATTTTAGTATTGGAAGTTGTATTTTTATGTTTTGAATGGGCAAAACAGATGTCATTCATGTTACAAAAAACTACAAACTTGATGAGGGGAATTGCAACCTTGCTACAATAGACCACAACACTGCTATAAGAAACATGGTTACCGCATCTAAAAACAAGGTTATCACAGTAGGAAATAAGATTACGACTGCAAGTAGTAGATAAATTGTTGTAGAAAGTAGGTTCACTACTATAGGTGATAGTTAACGTGATACATGAAAGTGGTGGCCTGATGAATATTGATGTTACTATGATGATGAATGCTTTGGTCAAGGTTACATATGATTGTCATTATAGGTAGAATATCTCATGGTTTGAAGCCTCAAAACAAAGCTAAAAATAAGTTGTTTGAATTTGATGTCATAAGATTTAATATAAGTGAAGTTTGAAGGATATCAGTCAACAAGTTAAGATAAGAGAAATTACTCTAGAAAAATTCAGCAAATGGAAGTTGTACCTTTCAGATCACATGACCATAATGTGCAGGAATAATCTCATGTGATGTTTATTAGTGAGTCTCGTGATGCTTAGTAACCTAGCTCATGAAATAATTTGCTAGCCCACTTAGATTTTGTATCTCCATCATACTATGACATGTATGCCTTTATTTTGTCTTGACCATCTCTGAAGAGCATTATGCAACTATAGTAGAGGGCAATAAGTATCCTACTAGAGAGGCTCTACTTATCATTTCTCTTTGTGCCTTATTTCATGGTGCAAGGCTGTGAGTAAGGCATAAGTTTTCTCATTTTATATGTCACTATTGGATAAGACATTTGACATTAAGATATGGCATGTAAGATTCATGTCATGGCTATACCATCCATCCATCTGGCTATGCTAGGTTTTAGCCATTGATGCACTATATTTTCCCTTAGCATGGTTTAGAGCCTTATTCATAATAGTTTTATGTGTAAAGAAATCTTAAAACGCCTCCTGAAGTTGTATGTCTCATGTGAAGAGCACTTTGTAGGAAGTTGTAAAACATGACTTGAAGAGGTTTAGTGTGTCTTTCTCATGTATGGATCATTATTCTTGAACACAACTAGTTGTATGCTAGTGTTTCTTGCTTAGAAATACAATATGACAGTGAGATGTCATGACTTATATCTTTGTTTCTATTCTTTTCCAACATATTCTCTAGTTTATATATTTGATTTACTAAGTATTACTGCTGAAGTATGTGTTCTCATGTTCCTATGTCATTATTTTTGAGTTTCCTACTAATTGCTTGATGAGGTTTTAGGTATTTTTTGCATTGTGTGATGCACTCTATTCTTCTATGCGGCAATTTAGTCCTATTATACATTCGGCATAGATTTGGGGCTAAAATAGCCATTTACTCATTATCAGTCTTCCTTTTATAGTTTAGGAAGGGGGTGGGTATTATGCTTAAGCCCTGTGATCTTTCACATGTCACAATATGGTAGGAGAGTCCTAAATCCAAAACCCATGTGTCAAAATGTCTTTATTGATTATCCAGTGTCACTTTAGTGGGAGAGGAGTATAGAATATCCGTTGTCGAAGGGTTTTCGAAAGCAAAGTCGCGACTACAAAGGACCTTGATTAATTTCAAGATAGAAGATCAATCATACAAATAAGCAAGATGAGAGGATTTGTGAGCAGCAAAAACAATAGTATTGTGTGCAGAATCCACTATTCAAACAGCTAAATATTTCGATGGTCTCTGAAACTCTTGACCAATATATATCAGT
This sequence comes from Lygodium microphyllum, assembly GCF_053477565.2. Classification (NCBI taxonomy): domain Eukaryota; kingdom Viridiplantae; phylum Streptophyta; class Polypodiopsida; order Schizaeales; family Lygodiaceae; genus Lygodium; species Lygodium microphyllum. The sequence goes on along the minus strand of NC_141161.1, from coordinate 8,263,659 downwards.
CCTCAACTCTTTCAGCTGACTGATATCAGCCCTCAATAACTTTGTAAACCATAAAATCACAGCCTATGTCTCAGTATGCTGACATACAATAGCAAACTCAGTCTCTTGCTGAGTGATCTCAGCTATCTACTCATCTCTCATAGAAACTGTAGTCTCTAGATGCATAACAAGAAAAGAATCCTGCACTTAACTTTAACTCTCTGTAGTACTCTCTGCATATTCTATGTCTGAAGGTGGCTTTGTTGGGTAAAACTCTCTCTTGCAGCATCATAGCATACAAACAAAGGCATCCGTCGTCCTTACCATACTCTGTGTAAGCAGAAATCATGGCATTCCATGAGATGACATCTCGCACCAGTAAAGTTTTGGAATTCCAGATGAGCTTCAATGATGCAACTAGTACCACATGGTGGAAACATTGTGAACTTTCAATCAGTTCAGATAGTGAATCTCAAAAAGCCTCTTGCCCTGACATGAAGCAAAAATTGAAGAGTTGAAGTAAGCCATGTTCTTTATGTGCCACTCACTGCATCCATATCTTGACCTGCACCACCATAGCTGCTATGATGTGCATTCAGGTGAGCTCTTGTGCTGAATCCCTGCATTATATTTGATTCACAGTCTTGAAAACCTTGAGCAGGTGTCCAAATAAACCTGTGTGCTCATATTCCTGTGGAAGAGCATACTCGGGTAAGAAAATTCTGAGGGAGAGGGAAGCTATGTATATGCCTTTTAAAGCAACCTGTGAGCTTTAAATCGTTGTGCAAAGCAGAATTTGATTTGGAGTAAGTAGTTGGTGGTACTTTTGCATCAAGCTTCTCGAGGTATTTCTGGAAGAAGCGAAGAGAAGGATCCTGAAGAACCGAAGGATTGCTTTTGCAAAGTTGGATGAAAAAGCCTTGAGCAGAAGTTTCTCAGGCTTGATATTCCCCTGTATGACATTCTTCTTGTGAAGGTACCTGAATCCTTCCACAACATCTCTTTGGCTGATTACTTTACTGTTAGTGAACAAACATCCTACATTTGTGCCATGTACAGCAGGCCGTTACTCTGTGAAGCGCTTTCAAAAGGTTCAATATCCTCTTTGTGGGAAAGCTCTCCCTTTCCTTCTCAATTCCACTTTCCCCAGTTGTTATGCAGAGATGCACACAAAATTCAGTTTACACGATTCTCCCTTTCTCCGTGTGCAGCATTCGATACTGAGAATAATGAATCATCTATTCCTGTTGAATTCGCGTAATTAGAGCTCCCCCTCAATCATCTTCGGCGTCTTTGCCTTTTCCTTCGCTCTTGATCTCATCCTCTTCTTCGCTCAACTTCAGCAGGTTTTTCGATCTTTGTCAGCCCTTGTGAGATCGCGCCCTTGATCATTGTCGCTTCGTTTTCCTCTCCCTCAGTTGCAGCAACGTTTGAATTGCCGCTTCTTCAACTTCACGTCCTTTGGCTTCACTGCATCACTGCCACAGATGCTCTACTTCAATTGCTTCTCCCCATATTTGAAAAGCCTTAACAGGTCTGAATACTGACCATCTGCCCACAGATGCTCTACTTCAATTGCTTCTCCCCCATATTCGACAAGCATTAACAGGTTTGAATACTGACCATGAATGTCACCATAAATCTTGATGGGTGCTTCCAGTTTCAACAGATTGGGCTGCTGGAGAAATATGTCTCTCCATACTGGCAAAGCTGCTTAATCTCCCCTTTTTCTTCCGTGTTCCGTCTTTTTTAGCCTTTTCTCCCCAGTCCTCTATTCCTTCCACAATAGGCCCAGAAAAGCGGCTTTTTTTTTTAAACTAGAAAAGCTCCGCAGCTGTTTTACATTGCGAATCTTTTACCCTTACCTCCTGCAAGCACTATGGCAGATGTAGATGCAGCCAGACCAAAAGCAACAGAACCAAACATCTCGCCACAAAGCTGGATAACATCATAAATGACCATAGCTGCACTTGTGGCACCTCTGGGACTATTGATGAATTGGTGGATGTCTGCACTGGCATCTTGAGCATCCAAGAGAAGCAATTTACTGACAATCTGATCTCTTGCCATTCTTCACAATGTTTACTGTTGGGCATGACATATGTGTTATAGAACATAAGATGTTGGCTAGTTTACTGCTTTCTGTTGCCCAGAACAAATGCATGAATAGTTCCACTGCTTAGAAAGCATGCAAGCTTCTCATAAGAGTCACTTCCTTCAAGGTTCTCATAGAATTCATCGGCTCTGATAGGAGTAAGCTGAATATGAGTGGATGTCACAACAACAAAGCCTTAAGTCTTCACAGTGTATAAAATTCTCTCAACATCACCTGACTGAACAGCATCTGGCTTGATCACTACCAAAATAAGTTGAGTCTCTGATCCTTCCATCAACAATGGACATAGATACAAGCTTGACTTTTAAAGATCCACCACTCCAAAACTTAGTTGCACCCTTCAAAACTTTAACTATGCCATGCATAGGCTTTAGAGATAATAGAACTTAACTTGTAATGCTGCCAAGTACATTTCGAAGCCTTGGAGCAGGATGATGACTGTCTCCGCAGAAGTACACCGTGCGATGGATGACCTATGGGCTCCTCCATGGCATGAGGATCAACTAGCAGTCTTCTTCTAAGTTCTGCACAGCTTTAGTCCACCAAGCATTTGCATTAGATAAGAATCTTATATGCAGCTGCCTTTGTGAAAGCACATCCTGAAAGAGTGTAGCCCATGAGACTGCATCTCGAGTTACCAATCTATCAAAAACTCCCTGTTCTTCTACAAGCATGTCACATTTAGCGTACATGTCAACCAGAGCATTACGGATAAGTTCCTCTTCCAAACCCCTCTTCACTATATTACCCACGCAGAATAAAAGTGCAAACATAACGACTAAGTATGTACAAAGTATCAAATCCCACACACACAACTTTTTGGTGGATTCCACACCTTGGATGCACAGTAGTACGACACCGTAAGATATTTGTCAAAACATAAAGGGGGAAAGTACTATCCATTGATCCCAATTAACTAGGGGATACCCTTTATAAATGGTCAATTAATGAGTTTTAGGGGGGATACTATCTCTTTCTCTCTCTCCTCTTCCCCTCTCTTTCTCTCTCTCTTTGTCTTCCTCTTCTCTCTCTCTCTCTCTCTCTCTCTCTCTCTCACTGACTCTCTCTCTCTCTCTCTTTCTCTCTCTCTCTCTCTTTTATAATTATAAAATTAATATGGGGTTGTTTTTGAAAAGTGGAGGAGGGGAGGATATGGCACAGCTCCTTAGATTATGGGGTGGGGAAAGAGGGGAGAAATGATGAGAATGATGATGGGGGTTGAGGTGGCATGGGGAGGTGGTGAGCGTGATGATGTTGATGATGACTGGGGGATGAGGTGGCATAGGGAGGTGGTGAGTGTGATGATTGGGGGGTTGATGTGGTGGTTGGTCAACAGCCTATTTAATGCCAAACCCCCCTTCTTCTTTTCACTTTATTTTCCTTCATTTCAATTAAGGTTTTCAAAACCTTATGGATTATACTTATTCCCATGTGGCACCATAGAGATAGGTTATGTATTTTTGGTTATTTATATAGATGCTTGATCATTACTGGAGATGATTACCATTGTATTGTTGAAATGAAATCTATGTTACGTGTGGATTTTAAAGTGAAAGACTTGGGAGAGCTAAAATATTTTCTTGGCGTTGAGATACTGACTACATCTCAAGGAATTTGGCTTCTACAGAAACAATATGCATATGCTAATGAAGTATGGAATGATGGATTCTTAGCCCATGGAAATGCCGCTAGATCAGAATGTAAGGCTTGGAGTTGATGTTAATAGTGAGATAGAAAATGTTGCAATGCACAGATAGATAGTAGGTAGCCTGATCTATCTTACCATTACTTGTCCTGATCTTAATTATTCAATGGAGCTGATTAGTTAGTTTATGAAAAAGCCATTAAAATATCACTTGGATGGAGTTAAAAGGATTATGTGGCATGTGAAGAGACTTTTGATTATGGATTTTTTTATGAGTTTGGAAAGCCACTTGATTGACAGGATATACAAATGCTGACTAGGCTAGATGTGAATATGACAGACGATCAACTAGTGGTTATGCTTTCAGTCTTGGAAGTAGTATGGTCAACTCAATCAGTAAAAAGAAGCCTAAAATTACTCTCTCTAGCACAAAGGTAGAGTATAGAGGTGCAGCCTTAGCTGCATGTGAAGTAGTTTGGCTCTTGAAACTGCTACATGACTTGGGTATACACATGGATATAGGAAGGTCACACTACATTGTGAAAACATGAATAGTGTATTGTTGGCTAGCAACCTAGTTTACCATGCTAGATCAAAGCACATAGAAGTTTATTATCACTTCATCACGGAAATGGTACTTGCACAAGAAAGATAGATCTTCTTCATGTGAAGATGGAAGACTATGTAGCTAGCATCTTTACCAAATCACTTGGTAGAGATAAATTTGTTTACTTCAGGGAGCTACTTGGAGTATAATAGTTGACTTGAGCTTGAGGGGGGTGTTGAAAATCAAGTTCACTTGGTACTAACATTGACTCTACTTAGTACAACTATAGCTAGCTGTTACCAATCATCTTGGAGAGGTCACTCATAAATATATGTGTATATCACATGGGTTCAAAATAAGATATTTTAAAAATATCATTTTTATAAAAATTTTACATACCAAAGGATGTAATATAAAGGGGTTATGTATAGATTTATAGAAAAGGGTTATGTTTTATTCAAGGAAAATTCATAGATAAGGATACTTATAAGTGGGCCTTAAATGCACATGACATAGAGAATATACATATAGTGAACCCCTCGAGCTAGTCATGTGTGGCATAATAATGAGTCGGTCAGAGTAGGTTAGAGATGTCTAGTCAATTTGTGCCTTACTTGTATACATTGTGTGTGACTTAGAATCTTTTGAATGCTACACAATGAATGAATAATGGAGGAAGAGTGCACTTATGCCAAATTTCCACATCTCTAATTGCTCTAGTGTCATGAGAAAACATGGCTACCTTTAAGTCAAGAATAGTAGCATCTAAGGTAAACATATTGCCATCCCTTTTGCCTTTAGCAATCAAGTTACAACCATTTCCATACTCATCAATAAAAGACCCATCTCTATTAAATGTAAATGGTAGATTTTCCAGCAAACATTAAATTTTTACTGATAGATAGTACATGCAACACATTATACACTCTTTTTTTTTCCATCATGCATGACTAGCAATACAACACCTATATGCTTGATGTCATGTTGCATATCATCACCACTACATATATAGTCATGAGAGCTTGCAGTCATCTCATCATGTCATTCTCCATGCAGGGTCATATGATTTGAGGAAATGTACTGTGATTCATAAGCCTTGCCTTGCTAAGGTATACCCTTCAATCCTGGGGAGGCCATCATAAATATATGTATGTATCACGTGGGTTTAACATAATGGATTTTTTAAATACCATTTTTTTACATACAAAGGTTCCTATATAAAAGGGTTACTTACGTATTGATTAAAAAATAATTATATTTTATTAAGGGATTTACCATCCATAAGCATTGTACATTTTCCAAATATTTTATTGACATCTCAAGCCAAAATGAGAGTGCTATCTACTATAGGAAACAACTAGTTTGCACGAGTTTGTGTTGAATATCTCAAAATCTATGCAAAGTTTGGAAAAAGTTTCTTTTGTAAAGTTGTAGACCACTTGAAAATGGTTGGAGATCGTGGGCCATTTCTTGAAAATCCATTTTTGTAGTATTTTGCAAAAAAAGGGCTATCGTAGGATTTCTCACAAACTGAAGGTTAAGTCTAGCTCCACAACTCTAGCTCCCTTGAGAAGCCAAGCTCTAATATCATGTTCAAAGACAGGCTAAGAGATAAATAATAATAAGAGCCATGAATGGTTTAGAAAGACATAACTGAAACTTATGCCACTATCATCGAATGTTACATGCTCAACATTGATGTGGACTAGAGTAGATACTATGCGCAATTGGCTCTAGGAAAACCTCATTTACATTAAATTCCAATAGGGACTCAAAAGGTAACATGTGCTACATGAGTACAAATCTAGAAAGATCTAGAAGAAGATCTTCTCCCCATTTATCAAGTATCTATAAAATAGAAACAACTTATGATGTTCAAAAGAATCTAGCTATTGTACATTACAAGGCTTTACCCTTGGTACATTCTGCAAATGTGGGTGTCAAATTACTAGAATCAAATGCAAGGCATAGTCTACTCGAAAAGGTTTTGAAGGTGATATTAGAAGATATACCTACGGTTAAATCCCACAAAATAGCCTCTTTATATGTTGAGGAGCTAAAACTAGAGATAATTAAGATAGACATTGTAGAAGGGAATATCTAGATTGGGCGCTCAATGGTCTCGTCTATGAGGACAAGACCACATCCAAATCAACATAAAAATAGCATGATCTATATAAAAATTAGGAAAACATCATATTTACCTTGGTGTTTGTGTAATCTCGCCATTATGAGGGATCTCCAAAGTGTTCCTTCCATAGGAAGCAATATCTCTACACCATGCTACTATTGTTCATAGATCAAGTGTTGTTTCCTAAAAGGGGTCAACAGAGTGTTTGTCAAGGAGGGAGGTGAGAGGTTTGAGAAAGAAGAGCAGAGGAGAGAGAAATACTAGAAAATTAGGAAAGAAGAGAGAGATGCCATGGAAGCTATGAACAAGGACGTGAGATAAGAGATAATAAATGTATTATTGTCAAAAGATGTGAAAGTTTACATGTCTCACTCCTTTTATACCTATGTCAGTGTGATAAGATATTATTAATAATTACACACTAAAATATATATTCTTTCTATCTTCTTACAATACATCCCTTCCCAAAGGTTTTTTCCCGCAAAAACAAACTTACAATGGCTGGACAGGATGGATGAAACAAAGTACTACTTTGATTTTAGCTACACAATGTATGGAAAATGAATGAAACATTGAAGATATATTGATTGGAATGAAGACATGAAGGTAAGTATCAGCTAATACATGATCTCAATGCCTTCAGAAGAGATTGAAGCCTTTAAATCTTCAAGAAACAACCTCAAGAATATGATAGATAGGTTGCTTTAAGAATAGACCCTATTGAACAAAATCTGCCATAACTTCTAGTAAACGTTTTCCAATGAAACATGCCACATGTCAAAATGTAGCTATTGAAGAGTACCTTGACCCTGTTTAGTGGCATATTTTTGAAATGTTGACAGAATAAAAATTGGTCTACAATAGATTGTTCTTTGAACCTTTTCTACTCCATAACTAGCTCGATTGTAGTTATGCACCTCAGCCCCACCGATGCATCCTGTAGGTAAGGAAAATAATCTAATATAGTTTTAGGCCTCCAAGAAGCTTCTTTGGGTGGCAAACCTACCCACTTAATCAAATAATCAATGATAGATCAAGAGCAAATCTTCTTCTCATGCTAACCTATGATCTCCTCAAGAATGTACTGAATAATATCTTCTTCATCTATAGGTTGCAAGTCATCAATTGTGTCCATATGAGTACCATAGAAAGGCTTGAGCTGACTAACATGGAATACATTATGAATCTTAGTAGAAGAGGATAGTTCCAATCTATATGCCATCTCCGATGTGCTTCAAGATCCTATAGGGTCCATAAAACCTATGAGCAAGCTTGTTACTAGATCCATCCTTCAAGGTAGCATAACGAGACCTGGGTACTTTTAACCAAACTAATTCTCATTGTTGGAACTCTAAAGGTTGCCTCTTATTGTTAGCATACATCTTCATTTGATCTTGGGCCTTCCTAAGGTTCATCTTACACTATTGAAGAAGGGTCTGCATTCTTTCCTATGAGGATTGATTTTCTCATCGAAAATGATGGTGGCTAAGGGCACCTTAAATCTACATAGCCTCAAAGGGTGAAACATCAATACTAGCATGACTGGAGTTATTCTAGGCAAACCTAGCCAAATGCAAGTAAGAGTCCCACACATGTTGCACATTATGATAGAAATGGTGAAGGTAACTCTCCAACCACTTGTTTACCCTTCTATCTAGTCATCAGTCCTATGGATGATAGGCTATGGAAGGAGCCAAAAAAGTGCCCATGGAGATAAATACTGCCTACCACAATCATTAACTTTGAATCCCTATCATGTACAATCACCTAGCTAATCCATGTAATATAAAGATATGCTCCATAAGCTGATTAGCCACATGTGAAGTAGTGAATAGTGTCTTAATGATAGGAATGAAACAGTATGCCTTGATGAGTCTATCCACTACAACATAGATATTATTCCATCCCCTTTTAGTAGTAGGTAAGCCAGTAATGAAATCCATGGTAATATGCATCTCCTTGCCCTCAAGAATAGGTAGTGGCTATAATAAACCACCTAGCTTATGGGTGCTTTCGTTATTATGCTAACAAGGCATACACTTCATAACAAAATCCTTAACATCTCTCCATAGTCCTTTCTAATAAAAGATTTTGTTGATATTACCATAGGTTTTAAAGACTCCAAAATGTCCAACTAAAGGCGAAGAATGCAACTCCTCTATAATTTTTTGTATGAAAGAAGTAGACGGAATAGAAATCTTGCCATTAAGCCTGATTAGGCCATTTTTAAGTTGATAATGTGAGTTTTAATCCATGAGAGCTTGCTATAATTTCTGAAAAACATAGCTGAGCTCATCATCCAAAAGACAAGCCTCCTATAATTCTTCAATCCAATCACTATATAGCTTAGTCACATAGCTGAAACTTTACATGCCCACATTTTGGAAAGAGAATTAGCTATCACATTGTCTTTGCCCTTGTACAAGTGATGTCAAAATCATAATTTTGTAGAGTAGGTACCCACCTACATACTTAGGAGTCAGATTTAACTAAGTGAGGAAATACTTCAGGACTCACTTTGAACTCTAAATTGGATGCTATTTTTATTAGTTTTTTAGTGGCGTTTCTCCTGATAGAAAGGGTTTTTTATATAGTCTCTTCAATTATTGCTTTTTTTTTAATTTTTAATTCAAAAAATAAGATTTACTATATGAAATGCATATTTGATATTATTTTATCATTGCTAAAACCTATGCATTTATCATAGATAATATAACTACTGAAACCAAAATCCATGCATTTATAAAAAACATAGCTAATATATTTAGTAAAACCAAAACCTTTGCATAAATTGATTCCATAAATGTTGTTTTTTTCAAGCCCACTTACAAGGGTTGGTTTGGTAAACCAAAAGAATAATTTTATTTATTTCGTATTAAAACCAATCGCGAATTTTTACTTCATCCAAAAAGAATTTTGTGGTTGCGTCATGGCATTGAGAGAGCTTTATGAATATTTCAGTGTAGTATTGATTTTATTCATGCCCCAATGGAATCGTGGATAAAACATGATTGATATAAACATTATGCCGTAAAATGGCATTTTTTATTATACCTTCAACTAATTGGACCCACCCTTGAAAAATTGCATCTTATTTAAGAAATGCACACCTACTGGACTAAAGTAGTTCATTTATTACTATTTTGTTACTTTTGCTCATATATTCATAAACATTCTAGAACTCAAGAACTCAAATTCTCAAATAAAAAACACTATAAAGAAGTGTTTCACTGATAGCATTTGAAGTGAATACGTGCCTTGCTAGAGATTTGAGTAAATTATCCATAATGTATGGATATTATATGCACAACATGGATGACAAAGAATTATATAAAGGAAACAGCGGGGGTCTTCGATTTAAAGACTTTACTAGTGATTTATGTAGCTTATGTAGACCATACATTTTACGTCACTTTAAAGTAGACAATGCCTTTTCATACTATTTCTACATGACAATTCAATGTTATTATAATAAGGTTCAATAAATATTATGACATAAAGTCCTTCATGCCCAATCGCTAAATAATGTGGATAGTAATAATCTAAATAGTGATAAGTAAAAATAAAGCTTGTTTTGTTTTCATGGCGGATAAAGGAATGTTTTTGAGATATCCAATAACCCTTATGATGGAAAAGACAATAGCAAGAATCTCTATGCATAGAAGGATAAATGAGAGGTCTTAGAAAATATCATTTTCTTTTGTTTCAATTATTCCATTGATTTTCTAACCCATTCCTTTTTATCTCTATATCAGGCTATGTTTTATTAGATAAGTTCTTAAGAAGCTTCTCTAACAAATATAAGATCACTGCAAAATACTATAGAACTAGGGATAGTAACTACTTAGAAATTGACATAAAGATGTTTATGATTTATTAACTATCTAGCCTAGGAGATGTGGTCATAGAAGAGAATGTAGACCAAAATAACATATGATCTTCTTTCTAAAAAGGGCAAGAGATTAATATGTTTTCCTTTCATTATTTTTAGCTTTTATATATTTTCCTTTATGGGTAATCCATCGGAAAGGGATAACTATCATGAGGTATTTGATTTTTTGAAGAAATATTTGGATTGTCATTTCTTGAATGGTTTTCTATGCAGTGGAGAGGGAAACCCTAAGGTGAAAGGCAAATCTTTAGACCTGCTTGCTTTCCTCCATTTCCTTAACAACCTTTCTTTTCAAATGAAGGGAAATTTCCATTTCCAAATAAGGGCTCTCTTTCTCAAATTGAATCTTTTATGCCCAACATTTTTCCCTATTTAACAACATATTTTAGATCACAAAGCCAACATCTATGTCTCTGTGCATTTCTCATTTGTGGTATTCATATCTGTTTATGATGTTCAAATAGAACATGCTTTATGGTTTATCACAACCTTCGTGGAAGGAATATAATTAATTAATATTGGTTATTGTTTCATGCTTTAATTACTTAGGACTACCATTTTCTAATGCAATGTATTGCAATGTAAGTTTAGGGTCATGTATTTTTTATATTAGATTAAGTGTTTTCGCCCCCTTAAATCATTATTTAATGCAATTTCCTAGTCTTTCTAATTGAAACCATTACTTTAAGCAATTTTCAAAGTTTTGTATTTTCCATAGAGCTTGTAGCCTTTATTTTGAGCAATTCTTGTATAGCTTGCATTCATTATTTCCCATTTCTTGTAAGGCTTGCAATGGCAATAATTGGATTAGTTTACTTACAAATAGAATTAAGAGTTTTAAGTGAAACATTTTCTGTATTCATAAGTTATGTTATCTAATTGTTGTCTTAAGCTTTCTTTCATTAAGAAACTTTTGTGAAAATCGTGATTTCATTGCCGAACATCCCTTTGAAAGAAAAAATAAAAGAAACACTCGCACTAGTGTTTTTTTTGTTTAATTACCATACAGAAATCTCTCTTCTAATTAATAATAATAATATATTTAGGTATATAGCTCAGTTGGTAGAGCATTGGAATTTTAATCTAAAGGTCACATGTTCAAATCTTGCTATACTCAGAAGCATTAAAACATTAAATGCTTTAGGTAGATGGTGCCATCTAATGGAGATTATTATGCCATGATAATCTCCAATCCATATCATCCTTTTGTTAAAGAGGGCAAACATGACCTCATCCCTTTGTTTAACCATGATAAAGAAAACAAAAGTTTTTTTTTTAAATAATGGCAAATCATTTTTTCCTTTATTTCTTTTAGAGAGTGAAGATTAAAAAAATTGGTTAGGGATTTTTGGAAGAAAAAAATACTATTACTATCACAATTTATAATGTTATTTTAATATCATAAAATTGAGGCTTACCTCTGATTTCATATCTAAATATGATTGAAGAATTATTTGCTTTTATTCATTAATTTTTGAAAGTTTAAATCACCTAGCAAGACATATGGAATGTAAGATATGGAAAATAGGGTACATAGGGGCATGTACACAGAAGGTGAAGGTGCCAATCAATTTGTATCGAGTTCTGTATCTAGTTTTGACATAAGTACAAGTCTTTTCTTGTTTCATCTGTCTCCTCTTGTCCTTTCATGGCTACCAGCCATCTCCTTCCTTTTTTCTTGTCTTTCTCTCTCCATTTTCAATATTTCTCACTCCTCATCTAGACTTTCTCTCTCCTCTACACTTATATTCTCTCTTTTTTGTAGTATTCTCTCCTCTCTTTCTCTCTAATATCAGGTCCCTTCATGATAGAGAAATATTTATTTTTAGCAATTTTGTCCTTTGTAAGGCTTTGACCAGTCTATGAAACCACCAAAAAGATCTAGAAACACTAGAGTATAAAAAGAAAACACCATGATGAAAACATTCTCTAAGAACAACATCCCATTCTTCTTAGATAGAGGATTCACCTTATCCTATGCCATCATGTGAAAGTTGTTTTCATAGTTTAGGGATCCATAATCCCTTCTTATATGGCATAACATAAAAGGTGCTATAAAAGACATGTAAGCAACCAAATTGCATGAAATGGGTAAATTGATCCCCTCAAGACATTGTTTGGAACTTGGAGGAAAATCATCCTAGGTTATGGTTTTTGCCCTCTTCATATCTATAGAAGTTAAAAGTTTTTGTTTACTTACTTGTAAATATTTTATGTCATTAGATTATTGTCTTGTTGCTTTACTTTATTGGGCTCATTAAAATAAACTTTGAGATCTTGGCTTGTTTTGAATACCCAACCTTCAAGATTCTTATAATGTTCCATCTTCTTACCAAAGGTACAAAAATAATTTCACTTAGTATCTCACCATTGGTAAAAGAATAGAAAGGATATAAGGGAATGAAAGTTGTTTTCCATAAGAAAATCTAAAAGCCCTCAAACTCTACCTTTAGTGGCTCACTAGCCAGAATTCTTAGTAACACAACTGCTTTAGACTATTGTAGTCCAGTGACTCGACTATATGCCATTATCTCGATTTCCTTAGAACATCTTGGAAACTTGAAAAGTAAAACTAAGAAAATGAACTTTTCTACAAAAGGAAAAGGTTCTTTGTTTTAATGACGTATTGGTTAACTATTTTGGTCCTATCTTCAATTACCATTAGCTATTCATTATCCCTCTTTGGTAAGGAAATAGACAAAACGAAAAAAGCTTAAACCCTTAAACATAAACTGAGAGGTAAATTTAATATTACATGAAGTTAACAAATATGGGCTTATCTATTGAAATCGGCATCTTGTAAAACTAAACCATATATTAGTAGGATGATATAATGTAAACTTTTAAAGTAATGATTATGTCGTCATAAATGTAGTTATGAAACCACTTTCTATAATAGGTTGTTGACTACATAGCAAGAATGGTATCACAATAGGTACTCAGGGTTTGGTTGGTGAGACTTAGAGACTACAATATGATATAGTGATGGTTTAGACATATGTATCACCTTAGTGAAACAATATATAAAACGAATCCCCTATTATAGTACACTAACTATCTGCAAACTTGTGATGACCAAAGTTTAATTGTTACATTACCGAAGCAGAGTGCATATAAATGAAGTAACCTTACGATCTAATTGCAAGCATTGTTGTGATCTAATTTGAAGAATCTTGTTTAAAACATTTAATTCTTATTTATATAATGGGTAAGGAATATGTCAGAAAATGAAATTTAACATTGCAACGATATGGTTTTTTAAAGCTTCCTCTCATTTCAAAGTTAATTTTCTATCCATTCTTTGACAAACTTATGTGAAACTCAAAAAGAACAAAGACACTATAAGTTGATCAGATTTATTTTCAACAGTTTTATCAGAATCATACAAAGAGAGTATCATGCATGAATGAAAAAATGGAAAGTGGAATCCTATAGAGTCATTTAGTAGATATTTTTGTCCAAACAATGAATCTTCTATCTTAAAATGAAGTATTTGATCAATTTGAACTCAAAAACAAAGGAAATGTTCTTTTGTAGGATCAAAAATACAGTTGAGACATTTCAAAGTGAAACTTCCATATATCCTAATATAAGAGGCCTTATGATTAATGTTATGTAAATCTATTGGTATTTTCTATAAAAAATAAGTGAGCTACTTCTTTCTCCTCTTCAAATAATGATCAGGGCTCATTAATGGGATTTTTTCTTATATGTTTGATCGGTCTGGCAATTACAGTCTTTTTAGTGCCAAAAGTGATGTATGGTTAACCCTAGTAACCTTTAGTTTAATTAGAAAAATGATTGAAGATGCCAATATAGGTTATAAGTCTGGTTAAAAAAGAAGCAATATTAAATACTTTCATTAAAATAAATCACCCATTGCACGATGGAAACAAATTAGCTATTCTTTTCACATATCTGCTCTGGGCTTTAAATGTAAATTATGGCATTGCTTAGATCTTATCACATGATCTAGTGCCTTTATGTTGGATTTTTCTATGTAGAAATTAATATTTTCATGTCTTATGTAAACCATAGCATTGCAATTAATTAACTAGGCAGCCCATGCACAGTTATTAGGTGTATGAAAGTTTTTAGTTTATCGTAGTATGGATAATAAAGATTAAATTATGAAACTAAAGTATTTTTTGACTTTTCTTTTTCCTTTAGATGGAACATTATAATATGCTTTTACTTAATTTCGCTGTCGTACTGTTGCGCATCCGAGGTTGTGGAATCCACCAAAAAGTTGTGTGTGTGGGATTTGTTACTTTGTACATACTTAGTTGTTGTGTTTGCGTTTTTGTTCTGCGTGGGCAAAGAGTGGATTGGGAATAGATACATCTATTGAAAGCAGCAAAATTGAGATGTATGCCAAGTTTGAGATGATGTCAAAGGCTCAGGAGGTTTTTGATAAGTCGCCAGCTCGTGACCTTGTGTTGTGGACTTCGCTAATTGCAGGCTATGCTGAACATGGACCAATTGTCAAGGCACTTGCTTCTTATCATCACATGCAATTAAAGGATGTCTGTCCAAATGTTGCCACTATTTCTTGTGCCTTGAAAGGTTCTATGTGCATGAAAGATTTGAGTAAGGGCCAAGTCATTCACATGGAGATTGGTTTAAAAGGATTTGAACAAGATCTTCCTATTGCTAATACACTTGTTGGACTATATGCACAATGTGGTTTACTCTTCGATACCAAGACCTCCAGAGGCACTGTTTGGTCCCAAATTGACATGTGATTCAGTCAAATTTGGAACATTCAGGGCAGACCCGGAATTAATAGCTCGACCAAGATTTCCATTGATGGCTCCACTAATCACACAGCAAACTGAGCTGGTAATGGGAGGACTTGCACCTCCAATTATAGAGGGAGAAAACCCATTCTAGGAGGACCTAGTAATTTACAGATCCAGGGACTGGAGATGGAGGAAAAAAAATATAGAGATTATTGGTGTGGAATCGGCCTGTTGGGAAAACTTCCTGACTGTTGGTGGACAGCGTCTGTTGGCGCACCTTCCAATCCAGAATTCCTAGATGGCAGAGAAGAAGGCATTGGCGGGGTGTGCTTAACTTTGAAGGCAGGATATAAACCGTCAACCAGAAACGAAAACTGGATTATTGCAAGCTTTTGAGGACTCATCCTGGATCGATTGCATAAGCAGTGGCATATAGCAAGAATGGATGGCACACTTGCAAGAGAGTTTATATGTTAACATCATTTATGCTCTTTTCTATGCACGGCAACAAAAAGCAAAGGCGAGAGGAACGCAGTGCCTCGAGGGAGGGGAAGATTTAAAAAAAAACCAAGGATTGTGAAGAAAAGCAGGAGATCAGGCCGAAAGTGGGCACGCACAGCACCGTATAGAGTACGCATGAACCACTCCAGGAGTACGCCCTCACCCATCATTGATCAATGGCCAGGCAAAGTCATCGTTCAAGCAGGGAAATGGATGATGAAGGTGAATGGGGGGGGAACAGTGTGAACACTGGTTTGCATCGCAGAAACCTGTGAAACTTTCGAGCTGTTTTGGGCTGACTTATAGATACGGAAGGCAGCTAACCACATTGTGAAATTGCCTATCATCGTGAGTGCAGCTTGTAGAGCCACCAAAATCTGTGAGCATCACAAGCCGAAGATTCGAGTCAGTGGCCTTTCCATATTCTTATGAAGAATTTGACACCTTACCTCTAAAGATTCAGCATTATAAAAAGAATGCCAAGTACATGCACACATAGCTCCACCTAACAGAGGTACCTGCAAAGAGACACTGAAGACTGTGTTGCAGGATCAAGTGGACTCAGCTATAGAGAAAGATCTGAACAGACAGAACCGCAGACAGAGAAGACATCAGAGCAAACAGAGAAGGGCAATAAGTGAAAGAAAAAAATGGATTTACTTTGATAACAAAATTGATTTTCAAACATTCAACTTAGAATCCAGTATGGGTACTGCACCTGATTCTGATGATCATTGTTCAACAGAAAGGGGAAAGGCTGTTCAAAGGAGTCAGCAGCAGACACAGTATCAGATTCCAAGAGCACAAAGAGCATGAAACTATCAGATACAAAGACTACATCTGTAGATGAAGTAATATAATAAAAAATTTGGGCTCATATTACTTGTAAAACTAGCCAGTCGGGGTCAGTTGGAGACCTTTGGTTCTTCACACGTGAGATTGAATTCAGAATTCTCAGAAGCTACATGAGGCTGTGGATAAAATTCAACCAATCCCATTGAAACCAAAATAGGGAGAAAAAAAAAAATCACAAATGAGAAGGCGATGACTATGAATGCTTCAGTGGGCTGACGACTCTGCTGTCATGCATTGAAGTTGTGTAGAGCTACAGTGATCACCATTCTCATTTCTATTCGTCTTCAGTTATTAGCTGAAATAAAGAAAAACAGAGATTTGATATCATTTTCTCATCTTACTTATTTGCTTGATTAATCTTCTATCTTGGAAAATTTCAAGAACCTCCGTGGTCGCGACTTTGCTTTCGAAAACCCTTCGACAATGCAATCTCTATTTTCTAATACCTATCAATATTTTGTGTGGTAAGAAAAACACTTTTGTAGGAATGAACCATTTTGTTATGAGATGAGTGTTTTCCATAAAGCATAAATATATAAGCACTTTATATCTCATTTTTGGTGCCATGGCTAGAGTAATGGGTACATGCCTTCTAGTATTAATCTGTATGGAATTAGCATAACTTGGCCATTAAATCCTATCTAGACTAGGTCTCACATATATATATGTAGATTGTGATCAATATGATATAGTCTTTGGGGGTGTATATGATGTGTCTCTTTTCTCTCTATCACATCTCTACATTTCAACATGGTATTAGAGCTATCACGATCAACTACAACCAATTCCTTGAAGAAGAAAATCAAGAAGTATACCTATGTAGTATCTCTTCTATTCTTGATTCATCTTCTTTTTATGCTTAAATTTGATGTATTGTGTATGCTATGAGCATCTTATGTTATGAATTTTAAGTATAGAAGAAGTTCACTCGATCATCATTTAGATTGTAGATATGTTGAATTGTAGATATGCCTTGCTTGGACATCCGAAAAGTTTCTATTTGGGAAACTCTTAAGGAAATGACTTTCTCAAGAGAACCAGTTTTCTTGATGTGCTAGGACTCACAAGCTTTCGTCCTACCAAATCCCTGCTCAATTTGGGGTTCTCTGTCAAAAAGTTATGTCAGTTTAGGTAAACTCTACTTGAAACAAGAAAACAAACATGACAATAGCTTTTTGTGTAGACTTCTACAAACGACAAAAGTTTTGTCACGATTACTCTTGTGTTTCTATCAAAATTAGCCAAATTATCATCCATTCTTGGCCCAAAATTAAAGCGATAACGTTTTGAACATTGTTCATATTTCTTGTCTATGTTGGACCGATTTCTTCTCACACGTTTTGTCTATTTTGGGTTGCTTTATTCTTGCCCACGCTTCATCTACCTTGGGTCTCTTTCTTTTAGAGTATGCTTTTGAACTAAACGTCTTTCCTTACAACATAGCTTTTGCATATGATTTGTTTTGCTACACTTTTGTCATCATTTTGTATATGGTGTGTAGACTCTGTGATCTCATATTGTACATATTCTCTTAGCCATCTATGCCAAATTCTATAATTTTCAATGGATTTCCTTCTAGACAACCTTTCATCCCTCACTTTCAAGAACAAGGATTCCTTGGGTGGAAAGTAAAGATGATGCTAATTCTTGAAGATGATGACTTGCATGATATTGTTCTTGGTAATTATGAATGTCTACCTCAACCAATTGATGAAGCTCATGATAATACCCTTCTAACTAAATGACCTATCTTTGAAGAATGGCAAACTATTTATAATGAGTGGGTTAGAAGTGACAAAGTAGCTCTTCTGTATATTTTTTGTGCTCTTCAAGAATCGCTATATATTACAGAAGCAAATTTTGAGAAGAAACATATTACAGAAATACTTTATCTTGGTAGTTAGCTCACTGAGTTACAATACAATATTAGAAATTCTATGGCAACACATATCGAATCATTCAAGAACATTATCAATCAGCTTGTTGCTGCTGCTGCTACTAGTGATACTATTCCACGAAAGCAATTGGTAACATAGCTTCTTGACACTGCAAAGGATCCCACTTATGATACTATTGTTACAATATTATCTAACAAAGATGGGATCAATTTTCATCAAGCTTGTATATCTTTGATTGAATATTCACAAGGACATAAACAACGATACACAAATCAAGAAACAGTTATGATCTCAGAAGAGGACACATAGTCAAAACAAATCAACCAAGCTTTACTTACTCAAAGGCGTCCGTTTCTACACTATACATGTAGGAGTCATCATGGAGGTAACTTCTCTCATCTCAAGTTTCCTAATGGATATTGTTCTTATGGCAATAGAAATGGTCACACTATAGATGATTGCTAGGCAAAACACTATGATGAAGAACATGGTATTATAAATAAACAAACATATTTATCCAGAGATTATTCTCCTTGAATACTACAAAAAGAGTGATCATCCAACCCATCTATGTTTCAAGAGGGGTTTTGATTCAGATCGTAATAGAGCATATGCTGCTACACATGACAACACTATTGAAGAAGCAAATTGTGTGACTTATTCTATCTCCCTGGAAAGGATATTTCATATTCATGATGGATCTCTTTTTATTATTGATTCTAGTGCTACAGGAAACATGACATATTAGTCCCAATGATTGCATAATTATCATTCTATTCCCGTCAAGAAATTGGTTTATCTTACTGATTACACAACTTGTCAAGTCAAAGGTATAGGTGATTTATATCTCCGTACTCTTTCTTCAACAAGAATTCTGTGTGGAGTCTTACATGTCCTAGATCTACAAAGGAATATTCTTTCAATTGGGAGACTTGTGGATCTTGTTCTCTTTGTCCGTTTTGACCATACCAAGTATTGCCCAAACCATAGCTATTGCTCCTCAAAATGGTAATCTTTTTGAGTTATCTTTAAATGAAGATGTTGCAAATATTGTTATAGCTCCTTGCAATCTTAACAACAAAATATGGCATCATCACTTTGTTCACTCTGATTTTTCTAAGCTTGTCGATCTTTATCGGTGTGACCTTGTTCAAGATATGGAATTCAAAGCTCGTCCTCATATGGGTATTTGTGAATATTGTGCACTTGAAAAGCATTTTCACAAACCCTTTTCCATTTCTACCACAACTCATTCTAGAGATTCGCTTCATCTAATTCACATTGATATTTTTGGACCTTTTCCTCCATCAAAATCTCAATATCGATATTTTATGACTTTTATTGATGACTATAGAACATACTGATTGTCGCATCAAGAAACTTTGCAGTGATAATGATGGAGAACATATTTCAAATGATTTTGATGATTATTGTAATAATCAGTGATCAATATGACTCCCTACTCTCCTCAATAAAATGGTATTATTGAACGTAAAAACAAGACTATTCTCAATGTCATTTATTCTGGCTTACCTTAATGTTTCTGGGGTGAAGCAGTCTTAACAGTAGTATTTGTGCAAAATCATCTTCCTACAACTGCTCCTTCTAGTAAAATTCTGATTACTACTTGGACATGTGAAACTCCTTCTATTTCATATTTTCAAACTTTTGGATGTATTGCTTATATTCATGTACCCAAAAAGACTTGTAGAAAACTTGATCCTCCCGGTTTGAAAGTTATTTTCATTGGACATTTAGTTTTTTCTAAGGGATACAAGTTTTATGATCCATCTTCCAAGAAGGTAATCATAAGTCATGATGCTATTTTCAATGAGCAACTTATGGGCAACAAATGGTCTCAAGAGAATGCTAGGCAGACATGGTCACTAGAGGACGTTGATCATGATACAAAGTCATTACTCACTTCTTTTCCTTTTCTGTATGATGGTACTTGTCATATTTATGATGCTGATATTCTTGAGAATGCTCTTAATATTTGTGAAGACCCAGTCTCTTTATAGTGATGCCATGTCATCCCCACAAAAGGAACAATGGCAAGAGACCATGGAAGCTTAGTATGAATCTCTTCTCTCTAAAGCTACATGGGTTCTAACTGAGTTACCACCTAGATGTACTGCTATTAAATGCAAGTCGATTTATAAGACTAAAACAAAAGAAGATGGAACATTTGAAAAATTCAATGCCAAATTGCAAGATTTGATTATCAAGAAACTTTCACACCTATTGTTTGTATTTCCAGTATTCAGGTCTTGTTAGTTTTTGCTATTGAGATTGATTTTGAGGTTTACCAAATGGATGTGAGGACTATTGTTCTTAATGATGATTTAAAGGAAGAGACATACATGGAGAAACGAGAGGGATTTATAGTCAAACATAAGGAAAAACTTTCTTGCAAACTTCATTGGGCACTCTATGGTCTCAAACAATCTTCATGAGCTTGGTATCAAAAGATAGATCTCTAACTTACAAAACAAGGTTTTATCTCTTGTTTTTCAGATCCTAACTTATATGTCAAGTGTTGCAATGATAGTTTTGTTAGTATTGTTTCAAATAAGCTAGCTCAACAATAACTCCACTATACTATAGCCATAAAAGTAAGAATCCAGTATGCATTGTTGTGACTAAGCTTTATATCTTTTAAGACTATAAGCTCATAACTAATAAATGTCAATAAAGTTACATAAAAAAGGCCTTAGCTAAGAGACATCATTTCAATTTTAACAAACAATAAGGTTAAGAATCTTTTGTACACAACTCGAAGCTATAATGGGGTTACATCCTAACAATGCTCTATTTAATCAGCTATCTAAATAAAGGCCCTAATCAATTGCTATCCTTTTATATATAGAAATGAAATATCAAAATAGCATACCCTATGTAATGCAAAATGATTGTAATGAATGAAGCTAAGAGGAGAATGAGCTAAAGAGAGAGAAATAGAGAAGGAAGAAGAGAAGGAAAGACTAGAAGAGGAGAGAGAAAGACAGAAAAGGGAGGAGAAGGGAGGAAGCCATGGAAGCTGAAGATGAAGATGAAGAGTATGTTCTTGATAATAACAAGTTTCCCTAAATTGGGACTCTTATAACCTTATATACCCCAATCAGTGTGACTAAGTTCTAACCCCTAGTTCCTATGTATCCCACTCATTACAATCCATCCCACAATAAAAGTTTTTTCCCTAAAAAACAAAGACAATTGTAGGGAAGTGATAGATGGGCTTAAGGAGTGGGGTGCGAAGTACTAGTTTGAGCCACATTACAATGAAAATGGGTGGGTAAAGACTAGGGACAATATGCTCTCTATGGCAGGACTGCTAAGATAAAATTGTCATAACTTTTGATAGGCAGCTCCAAATGGGGCGTGCTATATGTTGAAATGGAGATTATAACGTGTACTTTTAGCCCATGTGTAGGATTCACATTGTTGAGATTTGGGCAAGTAAAAATCTATTCTAAAATTGTGTGCAACAAGCTGTGATCAAAAAGGGGGGCATAACTTACTAGTCTTCAGCCCATTGGGCATCTTGGAGATGAGGAAATTTATTCACAATAATGGCTAGGTTCTAAGAGGCTTCTTTCATGGATAGGCCTTGCCATTTGATGAGGTACTCCTTAATGTATCAAGATATTAATTGTTTATCTCATTGCCCAATGATTGCCTCAGAGATATATGGAATGATACCTTCTTCATCTATGGGGGAAGGTTCTTCCACATAGTCCACTAAGGTGCCAATGAAGGGCTTCCGCTGGCTAACATGAAATACATTATGATTCTTGGTGGTAGGGGGAAGCTCTAATCGGTAGGCTAAATCACCAACTCTCTTAAGGATCCGATAGGGGCCATAAAAATGGTGGGCGAGCTTGTTACTACTACCCTCTTTGAGAGTGGAGTAACGAGACTTAGGCACTTTCAAGAAGACCAGCTCCCCCTCTTGGAATTCCAAATGCCTTCATTTCTCATGAACATAGAGTTTCATGTGAGTTTTTTTCTTTTGAAGATTCACCTTGCATTACTGAAGCAGGTCCTACATGCAATCCAATTCAGCTATGCTTTGAGATTAAGACTTTAGGGAGGGGAACGTTATAGTTATATAATGCCTCAAAAGGAGAAACCCTAATACTAGAGTGGGTGGAGTTTTTATAGGCAAAATTGGCCAAGTGGAGCCATGTATCCCAAATTTTTTGTATATCATGGAAAAAGTGTTGTAAGTACATCTCAAGCCATTTATTTACTCTTTCAGTAGACTGGCCATATGCATGGGGGTGCTATGCAATGGATGGAGCAAGCTTGGTGCCCATAGATGTGAAAATTGTCAACCAAAATTTGCTCATAAACTTAGCATCCTGATTGCGCAGTATGACTTGTGGTAAGCCATGAAACTTGAGGATATACTCCATAAACTGAGTGGCCACCTGAGATGCAATGCATTGTGTCTTAGTATAGGGATAAAGTGGGCAGCTTTGGTGAATCGACCAACTACCATGTATATACTCTTCCATCCATTGTTTGTAATGAGGAGGCCCATGATGAAGTCCATGGTGATATGTGTCCATTTCCCTTTAGGAATGGGAAGGGGCTGCAAAAGGCCAGCGGGCCTAAGTGTGTTGTCCTTGTTTTGTTGGCATGGAACACTTTTGGTCACAATTTAATCATTGACATTCCTCCATAAGCCTTTCCAATGAAAGCTCTTGGAAATCCTATCATATGTTTTGAAAACACCCATGTGACTAGTAGTGAGGCAAGAATGCATCTCTTCCATGATCTTCTGTGTGAAAGGAGAAGTGTGGGGGATGACAATCTTGTTGTGGGACCAAATAAGGCCATGCTTGAGTTGATATTGGGAATTTTCAACCATTACCCCATGCTATAATTTCTGGAATGTGTGGTTGAAGTCCTTATCCAACAAATGAGCTTCTTGAAGGTCCTCAATCTAATCACTATGCAACTCTGAAATGGAGGATATTCTGCATGCCCACATTCAAGAGAGTGAATCAACCACGATGTTATCTTTTCCTCCCATGTGAGAAATATCAAAATCATAGTTTTGCAATGTTTCCACCCATCTCCTTTGCTTAAGAAGTATTGGAGGACCCGATGGTCACTCTTGACTTGAAGTGACTGTAATATAAATAGTGGTGCCATTTCTTAATAACATGGAGGATGGCCAACACCTTTTGGTTGTACACATTCATTTGCATCTCCTTGTGATCAAGCTTGTGGCTCTCAAGAGAAATCACACCATGCTCTTGTAGCAAGGCCGCACCAATACCCCTACCGTCATTAGAATCACATTGAATGGTAAATGCCTTGGAGAAACTAGGGCATATGAGGCTGGGGGCTAAAGTAAGCATTTTCTTCAACTGTTTGAAGCTTTGATCATCAATGGCATCCCAAAAAAATGATTCATGCTTTAGTCAATGAGTCAAAGATACTGCAATGGTGGCATAATGCTTAATGAAGCGTCTATAAAATAAAGAGAGACCAAGGTAACCACGTAATGAAGTAGTGGTGGATGGAGTGGGCCAGTCCTTAATACATTGCACCTTCTTGGGGTTAGCTCGTATGCCATTTTTTCTAGCAATGTGTTGCAAGTACTCAAGGGATATCTACATGAAGGTACATTTACTTTCCTTGAGTTGATGCTCTCTCAATATATCAAACACCCTTCTAACATGTACCAAGTGCTCCTCTTGTGACTTGCTGTAAATGAGGATTCTGTCAAAGAAAACAAGCACAAACTTGAATAGGGAGGGGTGAAGAATTTTATTCATGAGGCTTTGAAATGTGACAGGGGTGTTAGTCAACCCAAAAGGCATAACTAGAAATTGATAAAGCCCATAATCAGTCCTAAAAGTTGTTTTGATCTAATCACCTTCCCTCATATAGATCTTATAGCAGCCAGAGCGCAAATCAATATTAGTGAAAAATCATGCCTCTTTCAACTCATCCAACAAGTCATCATTCCGTCGGATGGGATAGTGGTTCTTCAATTGTGATTTTGTTCAAGTCTCTATAGTCAATACACATATGGAAAGAGTCATCTTTCTTCTTGACTAAAAAGACAAGGGATGCATAAGGGGAAGAACTTGGCTCAATGAAACCCATGTCAAGCAACTCCTTGACTTGCTTTCAACCTCTTCACGTTCACACTTGGAGAGTCTATAAGGTATTATTTAACCACTGACTTTGGAATGGGGCTCTAAATCAAGTGGGTGGTGTCCACTTGCCTCTTGGGGAGAAGGGCTGTACGCATCTAAAATAAATCACTACACTCCTCAAGTAAGGCAGATTGCAACAGGTGGAAGCCTTAGATACTTTGGAAAGCTGATCTAAATTTTATTTATTCAACTGCAAGACAAATATTTGTGAGTATTTCTTAAACTCTCGTTTGAGTTATTTTGCTATAATGAGCTAGAAATCAATATTATCTCGAACTCCCTCTAAGCAGATGAGCTATCCATGTATCATAAACTCTATGTACAGTTGAGAGAAGTCCACATTAATTTTTTCGAATTGTTTCAGCCAATCACAACCCAAGACAATATTCATGGGATCCATGTCTAATGAAATAAGGTCAACCAATGCCACATAATTTTCAGCCAAGCATAGGGGAATTGTAGGACATACATGTGTATTGATTTCTTCCTCACCATTTCCTACTTGAACTTTCAAGCGGTGCTATAATTCCGTAGGGGTGCATTTCATCAGTCACTCAATGGAATGAT
This sequence comes from Lygodium microphyllum, assembly GCF_053477565.2. Taxonomy (NCBI): domain Eukaryota; kingdom Viridiplantae; phylum Streptophyta; class Polypodiopsida; order Schizaeales; family Lygodiaceae; genus Lygodium; species Lygodium microphyllum. Next base: position 8,238,607 of record NC_141161.1, on the reverse strand, counting down.
TTATTGACAAAACTGTAAGTACTACCACTATCGACAAGGATAAATACATGCTTCCCATGAATATTACCTTGAATGCATAGGGTGATGGCGCTCTTAGAACCTGTCTAGGATCCAAGGAGATGGAGCAATGGGAGGTGGTAGTAAGGTGGGATGTCAAATGAAGTGCATGGGACGGACAATTGCCTGCATCAAAGGGAAATCCATCCTCTGGGTCATAGAATTGCTCGTGGTCCACATCCTCAACATGCTTATCATTGTCAATAAACAAGTCATCCTCATCATTGTGCCAATCTTCCATTATATACATGCTATGAACCTTGACCTTGGATGTCTTCTAAGGGCACTTGGAGGCATGGTCGGAAATGTAATTATCACCACATTTAAACATAGGCCTTTTTCATTCTATTCCTTCACAACATTTGGGGAAATGAACCATTGGCCACTTGAGCCATTGAAGGGTGATGCAATAGAGTGTCTATTTTCAGCATACTTACTCTCAACATTAGAGCCAAATGCTATCCCAAAAGTGCCCTATTTTCTTTTAGCATGGAAAGGAGGTTGGGGGGGGGGGGGGGATGGGGTATTTGGAGTTGCTATTAGGAATGGAATTGCCTCTAAAACTGGCCCCGTATGGGGTTGACCACAATGGGGTATGGGGTTGTCCATAACCTTGCTAAAAACTCTCATTCTTACGATACTTCCTTGCATATCTTTTAGCCAATTCAATTGTATCAAATAGTGTGGTAGCCTTTTGATCCATGACATCTGTCGATAAGCTTGGTTCCAACCCATAGATGTACTTATGCAATTTGGCATCATCACTAATGCTCTCCACACACATGATCAAGTTCATAAATTGATTTGTGTACTCTCATACAATGAGATTATGTTGGTCAAGAGTGTACCATTGTCTTGCTAAACTAGTCTTTTTCCACGGGGGATAAAATACTTGAACCATATGCATTTTAAAGTCCTTCCAATCAATGAACTAATGATTCTCTTGATTCTTGGATGTCCATTCTTCCAAGTCTAATGGTGAGGGAGATTGCCCACCATTGTACTTAGTGAGAAGAATCTTGTCACAAAGATCATGAAGGCCTTCTTGCCCATGGAAACCTTGCTATCCATACATGCCATGATGGCCATACATACCTTGCTACCCATACATACCATGTCATGCGTTTATCCCATTCTGCCCATTAAAGCCATGTTGCCCATTATTGACATGTTGCCCATGATTGCCATGCTGGCCATTACTATCATATTGTCCATGATAGGGTTGAGTCATGTAGGCTCCATTGGGACTCGCAGGGAGGGTAGTGGAGCTTATACCAATGGTGGGAGAGGGCCTCACTAGAGCGTTTTCTATATGGTTGATGGGAAAGCTCAATAGAGGCTTGTCATGGAGCATGAGGGGATTTACCAACTTTATAGGTAGAAGCGAGAATAAATTTGGATCCAAGAATGCCATGTCGACCATGTAGTGGCTCCAGTGGTGGAGGGTGTCGAGACTCATGCTTGGATTCATTCGCCTTTTCTTGAGACAAATTGCTAGCTAGCTAAGCTACAAGAGTGGTGAGCTACTCTAGGGTTTGTTGAGTCCTAGAGTTTGAGAGGGGCATTTGCTCAAAATTTTCATCAAATTTTGATATCATTTGATGGTGTTGGTAACCATGTCATTATACCTCTCCATGTGACAAAGCTCATGTTGAGCTAAAGTGTAGTTGAGAAAGCTATAGGGATCTATATTGGGCACTTCCTCATACATATCACCATCGTAATCTTGTGTAGATCTAGGTTCATTATTCATTGAGGTCGTAGAGTTTCTAATCTCCCTCTGGAGCTCTTCATGGGCCTTACTTTTCCTTTGTGAGACCAACCATGTAGATGTAGTCCACAGGACCCACTATCAGTAAATGGGGTGTAACTTTTGGTGGGAAACTCCAATCGGTGAGATTTTTTATTCAAATCGAAGGGAAGGAAGTCCTCTTTGAGATAAGTTATTAAGATTTGTGATAGAGAATTATTAGAAATTTTTGCAATTGGATTTCTATGTCATCCTGCAGTGGTTTGCACCCTGTCCATAGTGACCTCAGTGCACAAAAATGGCCATAACTCTCAAATCGTAACTCCAATTATTGAGGAGATTTTTTATTCAAGGTGGAGGGGACAAAGCCCTCTTCAAGAAGAGCTATAGGGTACACACCCATGTGTAATACACAATTTTTTGTAATTGAATCTTTATGACTATTCTGATTGACTGTGCCTAAAAATACTAACTGTCCCTTAATGCAAATGCACTGTATAGATGGCTCATAAACTGAGGGGCCTGAGAAACATCCTAAGCATATTAATCGCAATTCCAAGGGCTGTGCACCCCTTTAGGGTCTAAAGTGGTAAGGGAGAGTCACCTCTCTTTTTGCTTACCACCTTGCATGGCATCAACCTTTTTCCTCAACCGGAGTATACATGGTAGACATTTTTATTAAGCAATCATCATGAGATGCATTGGAAAGGAAACATTTGGTCATTTCATGAGATGCAAGGATGAACAAGAGCTTGGATAGAGATTACCTTAGCAGTCTAGTGACTCATTGGCTGCTCCTTACCCCTTTTACAAAGGCTTATTACTAACTTGGGATTAATCCAAAGCACACAACTTCAAGAACGAGTGAATATCAACAAATGCAATTAGTTATGATGCATTAGGAAGCAAACAAGGCATTGATTTTAGCAGGTACATGCATATAATGCAGGTTTGAACTAGTAAATTCTAAGCAACCTTAATCTCTCCAACAAGAGGAATTAAGCTTAGCAAGAGGATTAAGATGAGAAATTAAGATTGGATTGACAAAGCTCTTCAGTGTTTAGGCAAAAGGGTTGAAGCATGATCCACTATGATGCCAATTTCTCCATCAGGAAAGCTCGATTGGTTGGAGCACTCCAGTGGATAAAGTCTTCAAGCATTCGAATGCTTTCGCTGATGATGGGGGCTCCCGAGCTTGTACCCAAGCTTAATCTTTAGTGATGGAAAGTTTCAAAGAGAGCTTTGATGGCTGCTCACAAGAATTCCCTGCTGCTGAGCTCCATGTCTTCAATCCCGGTAAAAAGGGCAAAAGGGACTGAAAGATCTCTTGAAGGATGAGCTTTCAGAGGTTGTGGGCTGATGTGAAAGCTTGGGCTAAGCTTTAATTGGTTGTTCAAGGTGGAAAGGTACAGTTTTGAACTGAACCTTGCAACCCAAGCTAAACATCCATCAAATAGAACAATCATAGAAGCATTTAGAAGATAACAAAAGGCATACAAAAACTCAACAATATACTATAGAAGGTCTACAAAAGGCATAAAAACCATATAGCTCAAACCAAGACCTACTTAATTCATAAAAATTTATCCAATATACTCTTAGTCATTCCACAAACCACTCATTCATAATCATAACCTCTCAAACATAAAGAAAATAGATCAAAGTAGAGGCAAAAATAGACCATAATCATACCACAAAACTTAATAGAACATCATAACTCAATCAAGGGCCAAGACCTGATCAAGGACCATGGCTGACTTTGAAAATTGTGAAAAATCTTGGAATAATGTGATCTACCTTTGAAAGAAGCTTCAAGAAGTACTCAAGGACAATTATTAGTCACGAGGGATGAAATCAAAGCTGGAAAAGTTGAGCAGTAGGCAACCTGAAATTTACTATAAAATTCATGCTAATCAATGTGGGTCCATGTGGCATTAATCCTCCACAATATGGTGCTTGTTAAACTTGGAAAGAGATCAAGAATCAAGCTAGATAAGCCTCTCTAATGCTAGAAGCCAGGGAAACAAGATAAGAGAAACCCTTATTTAACAAAAGTATCTCTGTTTAAGCTTTTTCTTAATCTTCATTAACCCTAGTTATACCAAGAACCTCCAAATGAGCCTCTTCTTGACCTTGAGCTTCCAAAATGTCTAAGATCCTACCATTTCCTCTTCAAATTTTCTCTAGGAGCTCTAAAATTGGTCAATGCTAAAACTACACGAAACCGTGACTAGGCATAGTTTGCCAGTCATGTAACCAAATTTTGAACCCTAGTTACCTTGAATGGTGCTGGTAGCCAAATATAGACTTGAAAATGACCTTTCCAAGAATCAAATTCAAGGCTTTGATATCATTCTAAATAAGCTCATTCCCATAACAAGCCAAAAAACTAAAAATAAAAGAAATATAATAAAATGTCAAGAAAGCTATAGCCAAGGTAGCTAGGTTGGCATGAATCATGTTACTACTTGATACAATGGATGAGAATCTTCAATGAGAGGTTGCAACATGGTATCCTCCTCATGCTATGGAGGGGCATAGAATCCACCCAAATGCCATGGTGGCCAAAGAGTATGCACCCTCAATGGATGGTGGGAGGTGGAAACCTCAAATAAGACATGTTTATAATTGGTAAAAAGATGCTTGGCAAGTTACGACTTAGCCTTCTATAACTAACCCTAAACTTAAGGCTAAATATTAGCTATCATATTATTTAACTTTATTAAAGTGCTTGCATATGTGCATGTGTGCATGTTTTATAAGTGTGTATCCATTCTCTCTCTCTCTCTCTCTCTCTCTCTCTCTCTCTCTCTTCTCACTCATTTATGCTTATGTATATATGAGCATGTATGTATATATACAAATGTGTATAGAAGCTTGTACATATGTATGCATACATACATGCACATCTGTGCATGTATTGTTGATGTGGTTTTTATAGTTTATATGCATTTGTGTGTGGTTTTAGAGTATATATACATTGCATGTACATGTTTTACCATTGAAATTATTCTCTCAATCCATATGTTAAATAAAAAAAGAAATTCAACACTTCATTTATAGTGTATTAGGTGCTCTATGCTTGGTCTGAGCTGGCACTATGCGCATCAACTTACATTTGACACTTCGCGCTAAGCTTTGAGGCACCACTATGGTTCTCAAAGCACTTCTCTATAAATCCTCTTAGCACTTTGGACTAAGGCTAGTGCTATGTGCCACCTTACATTTAGTGCTTCAAAGTTTGGCACTTCAAAACTTTGAAGCACCACTTTTACTATTGGTTTTAACACATTTCATGTTAGGTTTTAATGATGATGCTAAGGTCCTAAGTTGATACGATATTATGTTCTGCAAGTGCATCTTCATTATAAAAATATGCATTCAGCTTTGACAATATATCTATGGTGGATATTATTGTAGCAATTAGAGAGATGGGACTGAAGCTATTCTACCTGTAGAGTTCTTTGTCCCGAGCCTAATAGTAACCATCCAAGAGAGATGGGACAAAAAGTAGGAATTGAGCTAGAAGGCTTATCAAAGACTTGACTTCTAGCCACCCATGTGCTAATTTGATAAAAGGCACATGCAAGAGTTGGTTTGACAAGCACATCAAGCACCGAGAATTCAAGCACCGAGAGTTGGTTTGACAAGCACCGAGAATTCAAGCAGGGTGAGTTATTGTTGTTGTACTCGGTGTAACATGCCATAAACAGAAGATGAAGTTTAGGAGATTAGGGCATTTCCAAGTCTGCACTATTAGCCAAACTAGCAATATAGAGCTTGAGACCCTAGATGGAGAGGGCATAGGCTTCTTCAACAGTAGCTGCATAAAGAAGTACTACCCTCCCACACACCCATTGCAGGAGCCTCCCATACTTTAGTCCCCTGTGAAGGTCCAAGTTGCCACACTAATGAAAATTGATGAGGAGGATGAGGAGAATGAAGAGTCCCCTGCACATAACAATCACCATCACTGCCCAACAAACACATGCCTTTGATGCATTGATCGATGAGAGAGCTGATTTTAATATCTTAACTCACAATCATTAGACTCAAAACACTCAACCACAACTACAATCCACCAATGCCAAATTTGTTGAGATTCAGCAATCACACTCATTGATAGCCTCTTTGTATGGAGCTTCAGGGCCAAGGACATGCAGGCTTACCTATCCCATATGCACAGTGGTGCCTACTGCAGTTTCCTACTTTCCTACAAAGCATTGTACTTGCTTCCTTTTCTTAATGCAATGATAGTACTCCTTTCTTTTCAGTAAAGTGTCGGTGTCATTGTCCACATACACAAGATTGTGTTTATGAGTCCAATTCTCAATCTTGGAACCTAATTCACTTGTGTAATAAACAGTGTCTTTGTCTTCTCTATCATGAGTCCACACTTCTCCTTCCATCCACCATAACTCACTGCCATGTCCTAGATCCCGCATCTTTCACATGGTATCAGAGCATAGACGGGCATGGCACTACTCCTTCAGCTCCATTTCACTTTCATCTAGCTCAGCGTGAGCTTAGTCCAGCTCAAGTCCTCATCTTCTACTCTTTTTTTCTCACTGCCTTGTTTGGCAGCCATAGCCAAACCTGCTTCAAGCTCTTATATCTCACTCCACAGGTCAAACCTCCTGGAGCTTCCTTCTGGGAAAGTGTTCCCCTGCTTTCAGAGCTTCTTCTTGACACATTGTAATCTGCTCCTTCACCTATAACATCTGAGAATCTTGGTACTGGTTTGCTGCTGCTTCAGCTATCCAACATGGGAAAAGACTCTCCAAATGCTCGGTTCAAGGGAGTCAGGTTTCACACTTGGCAAACCCGCATCAAGCTCATTCTGATGAAGAAGGGTCTTTGGGCCATCACAAATGGCAAAGAGAAGAAACCTCGAGATGCGGACCTTGCAGTCACAAGGCACAAGCCATCATCAAATTGGAATTGGATGACAGCTACATCCATCATGTGGATGCTTGTGACACGTCCCATGACACTTGGGATAAATTGGATACCTTATTTGGTGCACAGTCAAAGTCGTCTAAGTATGGTCTATTAATTCAATTTTTCTGACTTGATATGAAGCCTCATACATCCCTGGCATCCCATCTGAACTACATGGAAAGCCTGCTTACTCAACTTGCAGGGATAAAGCTAAAAATGGATGAAGATGTTTGTATTGGTGTCTTGTTAAAAAGTTTGCCTCCTGCTTATGATAATGTATCAACCACTCTAACCAATATGCCTGATCCTCAACTTGTTGACATTAAAGCCTCTCTGTTAGAGGAAGAAAAGAAACTTAAAAGCAAAGAAGAGCCTAGCACTTCAAAGGATGAACAAATGTTATATGTAAACAACAGATACAAAGGTAAAAAGGAACCACTCTTCTGTGACTTCTGCAAAAGGACTGGACACACTGAGAAGTTCTGTCATGCTAGAAAGAGGCCCCAAAAGGCCTATCTTGCAGCTGTGAAAGAAGAAGAAGACCATGGACCAAAAGATGAAGATGAAGATAAAGATGAAGACCACCAGGATTGGAAGGACAAGACTCATCAGTCCTTCTACTGTCATTACTCTGATAGACTGTTTTAAAAGCCTTGTATTTCCTTGCCCTAATGCTTCTTGCCATAAGCTTTGTAAACTCCTCATGTAACTTGGTATTACAGTCCCTGTACACTTTGTGACGCCCCTATTACAGCCTCTGGATGTCCATCATGTTTTGGTGCCCACACTTAGCCTTTTCTGCGAGACAGCCTCTGGTTTTGTGGTGTGCCCACACTTTGCAGGTGGTTCTCATTACAGCCTCTACACACTTTGTGCCTTTCTAGTTGTGATTGAGGAGGGGTGTTGAGATTCAGCAATCACACTCATTGACAGCCTCTTTGTATGGAGCTTTAGGGCCAAGGACATGCAGGCTTACCTATCCCATATGCACAGTGGTGCCTACTGCAGTTTCCTACTTTCCTATAAAGCATTGTACTTGCTTCCTTTTCTTAATGCAATGATAGTACTCCTTTCTTTTCAGTAAAGTGTTAGTGTCATTGTCCACATACACAAGATTGTGTTTATGAGTCCAAGTCTCAATCTTGGAACCTAATTCACTTGTGTAATAAACAGTGTCTTTGTCTTCTCTATCATGAGTCCACACTTCTCTTTCCATCCACCATAACTCACTGCCATGTCCTAGATCCCGCATCTTTCACAAAATTTAGCCCATTTGGAGGTTGATCGTATGCACTTTTAGGAAAGTGCAAAGTCATTATTTCTATGGATTCTGAAAGCATACCTGTAATTTTTTATGTGTTGCCAAATACAAAAGATGCTAGTAAGGAATCGTTGTTAGGATGCTGTGGAATGCGAGTCTGATCATATTCACGTTGTTATCGACAATGTATGAGAATAGTCATGGTTTTTAGTAAGGGAAGCGCGACTCCATTGAAGCCCGCAAGGCCTCAGATAGAGAAACCCACCACGAAGCCTAAGGAGGGGGGTCAGGACTTGTCACAACCCACCAAGAAACACCGCCAGCAAATCACTATAATCAAATCTAAGACTCCTGAATGGCAGTTCAAGTGGGTGCCTAAACATCATGGACTTCCACCTAGAAGTATACAAACATGACCTCGCAAGCCTAGGAACTTATACTCAAAACCTAGGAAGCAAAGAAGAAACTATAAACACAGACGAATGGTCAAGCTGCGATGGGGGGGGTAGACTACCATCACACCTGGCTAGAATTCCACCAAATCACTCCCTCTTCATCTCCCACTTCAGAGTGTTGTTCACTGCCTGAAAACAGTGATTATGCATCGCGTGATTTCACTAATCTTTATTTTTACATAAAATCCTCTCAAAATAACTAAAAGCTACATACTTTCTTTTACATGTTATCCTAATTTAGAAGTTTTCTACAATTTTATGAAATTTTACAAGAGATAATATCTAAAATATCAAAAATTTTCTAAAACTTGTCAAAAAACTAATATTTTTGAACTATGGATACTAACACTAATGCCTAAAGTAGCATTGGCTCTCTAAATCTATAAGGAAGCTGCACTCTTGAGTTTTTCACAATATGTGCACATAGTGGCATTGTTACAACTATATATATCATCTCTCACTTAACTTGGGTCTCACCTATATATACGAACTCTACATCAATATGAATTATTCTTTGGGAGCATGTATTGTGTATCTCTCTCGTACTCTCTCTCTCTTAACATGGTATCAAAGCTATGGATGCGTAGCAACAACAAGGAAGATAAGTTGTTTCATTGTTTATACTTGATTGAATTCTTTGCACAAGTGATGATTTGATACATGAACTTGTTCAAATTAGAAGTATTAGTTAATTTTGTTTGAAAAAAAAACCAGGTCTAGGTGTGTAGCTCTCGTCGTGCTCTCGAATCCTGTCAAAACCGCTTGTCAATCAGAGTTCTGGATCAAAAGTTATGATAGTTTAGGATTCAAGACAACAATTCTGCTCGAATCTGCAATTCTTTATTTAAAACTGTAATTCTAATTACAGTTCGTTAATCCCCAATTAGAGTTCCGTCTTCCAAAATGTCTAAGATCCTACGAAATGCATAAAAACCATATAGCTCAAACCAAGACCTACTTAATTCATAAAAAATTATCCAATATACTCTTAGTCATTCCTCAAACCACTCATTCTCGTTTACATTCTTTGTTTGACCGAAATAACACTTTTCTTATACGCGTCATCTCGTCTTGCACGTTATGTCTCTCTATTTCAGGTTTTCTTTTTAGTCACTCAATACTTTTCGTCATTCTTATGTGCATCTCCCTATTTTGATTGTTACACGTTCCAACTACGCTCGTCTTGTTCATGGTTTGCAGATTCTACAATCTCATCTTATTTGTTTTCTCTCGAGATACAGGCATGGCCAATTGCATAATTGTTAACGGATATTCGTCTCTGGCCAATGTTCGGTTCCCTTCTTCCAAGGACAAGGCTTTCCTAGGTGGAAATCAAAGATGATGCTAATTCTTGAAGGTGATAAATTATTTGATATACCGTATCATTCAATGATAGCTCAAATAGATTATCATGTCAAGGAGCCACTACTATAGTATGTCCGTCTTTCTCTGTACGACATTGATTATGATCAAAGGCAACAAACAAACCAAGATCAACTAGACGAGCAACAGAAAGAAGATTGCTTTGCAAATCTGAAACATGAAGAACTTCTCTTAATATTCTAGTGGATGAAACAGTCCCCAGATATAAATCACCCACTCCTTTGACTTGACAAGTCGTATCATCCGCAAGGTAAACAAACTTCTTGACAGGAACAGAATGATAATTGTGAAGCCACTGTGATTGGTATGTCATGTTTCCAGTGGCACCTAAATCAACGATGAATAGAGAACCATCATGAACATGAAGTACCTTTTCTAGAGAGATATCATGATGGACGAAATTGAGCTCTTGATGAGTATGATCATCATCAGTTGTAGTTTGTTGAACAATATAAGCTCGAGAACATTCTTCATCATATCTGCATTTATCACAATGACGAGATGGATGATCTGTATGTGCACAATAATCACAAGGAGGAAAACTTTTGGACGAGCGAGGTTTCTTTGTAGTAACTCCATGCTCCTCATCATATTGACGTGCCCAAATCAGAAGCCACATGGCCTTTCTTATCACAATAAGAACAATGTTTGTTAGGATAAGAAAGATGAGAAGATTTACCACCTTGATTAGGGCATCCATCCTACTGAAAACGTGAAGCGGGACGCTTGCGAGCAACAAAAGCAGCATCAAAATCCCTTTGTTCGCGAGTGACCAAAACATCATCAGATTTTTCCAAATGATGCTCATGACATTGAGAATATTCAATAAGAGATATACATGCTTTGTCAAAGTGGATATCATCCTTGTTAGACAAAATAGTGATGATATTGTCATATCAAGGATCTTTGATGGTATGAAGAAGTTGAGTAACAATTTGATTTTTAGCAACAGGAGAGCCAACAGAACCAAGCTGATTGATAATGTCTTTAAAAGCCTAGATATGAGAGTGCATAGAAGTACCAACCTTATATTGAAGATTCTTCAAAAGAGTTTGGAGATATAAAATTTCGGTGACCGATTTCTTCTCAAATGTTGAGATAAGATACTCTAGTGATCAAATGGTTGCAGACATCTTCACAAAAGTTCTTAGTGAAGCTCTCTTTAGTTCATTAAGACATGCACTTGGTATTGTTCCAAGTTCTTATCTCACTGATTGAGGCATGTATCATTATATTCAAGAAAACTTTATAGTAAATCATTTTTGTATCGTAGGTATGTGTAGGGGCTCGGATTTTTTCCTTGTTCTCCCCAAGGGTTTTTTCACTCGCAGCTAGAGACCTTTGTTTGAGTGGGGATGTTACAACTATATATATCATCTCTCACTTGACTTGGGTCTCACCTATATATACTAACTCTACATCAATATGAATCATTATTTGGGAGCATGTCTTGTGTATCTCTCGTACTCTCTCTCTCTCTTAACAGGCATGACATCCACCCCCTCCTAACTTGCACATCCTCTCACATGTGCCAAAGTCTTATAGATCTGCAGTGTCAGAAGAATTATCTTCTTTCATGTCAATATCTTCATCTTTTGCCTCTTCTTCTTCCTCTATGTCTTCATGCTCTTGAATTATATCCAAGTCTTCTAACTCATATGTTGAACTTTGTCTTCATTTGAAGAGCTTGATTCTTTTTCGAGCTATGGGTATCTTCATGCTTGTCCCATCCAATTCAGCCAATGAGTATGTGGCATTGTCATGAACCACCTTTACCACATACAGGCCAAACCAACGCTTTATTATCTTCCTAAAAGCACTGTATTCATTATCTAGGCTGCTATCATAAATAAGTACCCAGTCCTTTTCTTGGATAGCTCTTGGCGGAAGTCGATGTTGCCTATCAAATCTTCTTTTGTTTTTTAGTATTTCTATTTTTAACTTCTTAATAGTTGTTTGAACATCTTCAGGCCTTCTTTCTAACTGCCATATGCGCAAAGTCAGCAACTCTTCTTTATTGATGCCTTCCTCCCAAGGTAGAAGACTCCATGTGAAAATAGATTCTTTAATTGGCATAATTTGTTGTTTTCCATGCATAAGTTTAGGTAGCATATAGCCAGTCACTATATGTGAGTAGTCTAGTCAGCCATAATGCAAAAGGTAGCATTTTAGGCCATTCTTTGATCTTTCCTCTACAAGACTTTATTAGAGCTTTTAGAATAGGTTGATGTCCTCTCTCACTCTTTCCATTGCCTTCAAGATTGTAGGTTGATGTCAAAGCCAACTTGATACCCAATTGAGCAAAGAATTTACATGCCTCATCGACATCCAATTCTCCTTTATCTTTGCAGTTACCTTGCCAATGCAACCATATCTGCAAAATACGTCTTCAAGCAAAAAGAGACAAACAGCTTGAGTGGTCTTGGTTGTTAAAGCTTTAACTTCAACTTGATTGATTAGATCTTCTCTTGCAAGCACTAACTACCACATATTCCATATCCCTGTAAGCATAGTTACAAGATCAATAACCCATCTATAATGTATCTCGAGGGGGTCACTCATGAATATATGCATGTATAATGTGAGTTCAAAATAAGGGGTTTTTAAAACACCATTTTTATACATTTTTCACATAGAGAAGGGTGTCATTTAAAGGGGTTACTTACAAATTGAATAAAAAAGACGTGTTTTATTCAAGAAAAATTCATAGATCAAGATATTTATTAATAGGCCGTGAATGCACATTATATAGAGGATATATATATATATATATATATATAGTGAACCCCCTGAGTAATGTATAGACAAGGGATAAGTCGACTGTAACCCATCTCAATGCTTGACCATAGAATACATCTGACACACATAACATGTTTCAACAAAATGCTCTATATCTCGATACATGTTCTGCTACCAGTATTTTTCTTTGACTTTAATAAAGGTTTCCCATATACCTCTATGGCCAGCCCACAAGCTTTCATGAAATTCCTTCATTACCTGTAGTTGCAACCTTTTATTCCTAAAACTCGGGCATGCACTCCTTTCTTCTTCTTTATGTACTTCGATAAATGCCCATTTTTAAGAAAGGAGCCATAAGCTTTCCTCTTAATATTCTTGAACTCTTCATCAATCATCCAAGTCTCTTTCTTCTTCATTGTGCTCAAATATTTTTCGATCTTCAGCCAATCTTCTTCAAGGAAATGAACTAAAACTTGAGCAATGCAATGAGCATGCTGGCTTCTAGTTTACCACCCTTCTTCCATAGATAAATCTTTGATCTTTGTTGTTGTATGCTGATTTACAATAGTACATTTTCATGTTCTTATTGTACTTAATGCTATACCATTAAAAAGATCAGCTTCACCTGCAAGAAAAAAAACTCATGATAGAATTCATTATTCTCTCAATGATAGTTCTAGGGCCAGTGGGTGAGCTCACATCGAAGAAGAGAAGAGGGCCCACGGTGTAAGATGCATGTGGTAAACTAGACATGCACACTTCATTTCACTACCTATGGGATAGTGGAAGGAGAGGAGCTTGAACTATATCTAGAGCTTCTATAGTCATTTCCAATAGGTTGATGATGAGGGCACAACCACGAGAATAGTGTCAAATTTGATAGAGAAGTGTTGTAGGTTTGTTGATGTTGCTACAGCCATTGAATGTACATGTTGTTGAGGCATACAATGCACTCAACTAGATCTGTTGGTTGCTGAAGAAGTAGGTTTGCTGCTAAATAATTGTTGCGATTGCTCAAGGATGAGGACATTAATACTAATGTTGCAAGAATGTAATATGGTTGCCTAAGTAAATGCTTGATGGTGATGTCACTGCTCCTAACTAAAGAAAATGCTTTTGGATGTGTGGAGGGGTTAGGAGGGGAAGGAGGGAAAGTCAAGTAGAGGATGAAAAGGATACACAGAGGGATAGGCGGGCCACAAAAGGAAGAAGGGACAATGGGACATGGAGTTGCAAGCGAAAATGGTGGATGTTGTCGATGCACTACAAGGGAATGGGCAAATAGCAATGGCAGTTTGTGATTTGTAAAATAGTGGCATTGCTATTTCATTGCTATTCGGCGTAGTGATGCTAAATGCGATGCTATTTTTGCATCACTATTCAGTGTAGCAATGCTAGTCTAAGAAAAAAAGGGGCCGAAAACTTGAGCACGGCATTTTTCGCGCAAACATTTTTGAGAGAGCAAAAGAGAGAGCGAGAGAGATTGTCGCCTTGAGAGGGAGAGGGAGAGAAAGAGGGAAAGAGACAAAACGAGAGCTTCTCACCACAACTACCATCGACACTGCCTTACGTGAAGAAGAGTGAGAAGTGCAAAATGGAGAAAGAAGGAATGTCTTGAAGAGAAGGTGAAGAATCCATTCTTGGGCCTTTGTGGTAGGTACATTGCCTCTTCTCGCTTTGTTCTGGTGTTTTCTTATTTTCTTATTTTTGTTTTTCTTTGTAATGAAATGCATTGAAAGAGAGAGAGAAAGAGAGGAAAGGAGAGAGAGAGAGAGAGAGAGAGAGAGAGAGAGAGAGAGAGAGAGAGAAGATGAAAGAAAGAGGAAGAGAGAACAAGAGAGAGGAAAGGAGGAAAGGTAACAAAGAAAGAGAGGAAGAGAGAAAGAGAGGGAGGGAAGGAGGGAGGGAGAGAGGAGAATGAGTGAGAGAAACAACGACGGGGGGAAGAGGAACAGAGAGAGAGGCAACAAAGAAAGAGAAAGACAGAAAGAAAGAGAGGAGGGAGAGAAAAAGAAACGCAAAGTGAAGGAAGAGGTGGATAAAAGGGTGAGGTAAAGAGAGGAGGCAGAGTGAGAAAAAAAGAGAGGGCTAGAAAGAGGGGGGAGAAAAAGGGATGGAAAGAGGGAGAAAAAGAGAGATAGAGAGAACAATAAATAGAGAGCCAGAGAGAAGAAGAGAGAAAAACAAAAATAATTAGAAAATTAGAGAGAATGAAATGATAGAAAAATAAAGGAAGAAAGGGAAGAGAGACACAAAGAGAGGTGGCGAGAGAGGGTCTTTCAATATCTTGTTTTATGATTTTTTATTTTTTATTTTTAGTTTGATTTTAACGAGATGCATCAAGTGCGAGTGGAGAGGAAAAGAGAAAAAGACATAGAGAGAAGGAAGAGAAAGGAAAAGAGAGAAGAAGTGAGAGTGGGGAGGAGGATGGGAGAGAGAAATAAACATTGAGAGAGAGGAGGGCGAGAGAAAAAAACAAGGATGAAGGGAGGAAAATAAAAAAAGAGAAAGAGAGAGAATTTAAAAGGTGGGAAGAGAAATAAAGAAGGATGAAGGGAGGCAAATAAAAAACTGGAAAAGAGAGAGAGAAAGAGGGGTAGGGGGAGAAATACAGAGGGGGATAGATAAAGATAGAGAGACATGGAGAGAAAAGGAATAGACAGAGAGATGGAGGGAGGCAAACAAATAAAGGGAAAGGGAGAGAAAGATGAGTAGAGATTAAAATGAAGGAAGATCATCGATGGGGGGAACAAAAACCTACTATTTGCCGTAACATAGACCAAATGGAGAACAATGATGGTCGTGACGTCCAAGATTGTGAGACGTATCTTAATCAGTATGTCGTGTGTCCTTACACTCAATGCAAGCTGGCAATTAGACGAAAGTGTCACTTGTCCATAGAACTCACACAATGCTTCGGCAAGTTTCAATCGAAGATCATTAATCAAGAGATCTCAAACTTTGAGTGAACGGTAAGAAAAGTGTGTATCCATTTTCCTTTAAATTCGCAAAGTAATTTAATATCATATACAAAAATAATAGACGTACTCATGAAATTTGTACAATGAGGTGATGTCTCATCTCAAGGAATGCACCTATTATGGCCCATTATAAGAGTTCATGGGCGTGCGATGGATGGAGTGTCTAAGCCGATACACCAATTGGAAGGCATGACTCAATCTACACCCTTGATACCAAAGGAGATAGTCGGCCTTTTGGACCTTCCTCCAATCTTAGAGCCTGAGATGGAGGCAATGATCGATGCATTAATGCCCATGGATGCTGAGTCATCTAATCCACTGACAGAGGAAGCATCCATACCATTATATGATGGGTGCCGAGTATCTCACCTAAAGACATTGCTTGCACTCCTAAGTGTGCATGAGGTGCAGGTGGAGTGATGCAAGTGTGACCAAGTTGTTCAAGTACATTCTACACTATGGCAAATTTTTTGACTCCATTATAGAAAACATGTATTGTGCTTTTCAAGGCATCTTCTGATTTTTTTAAAGGTTTGCTAAAGTATCATATATTACTACTTGGTAATATGATGCCTGAGTCTTGTGATGATGCACGACTGGTGTTACAAAAGCTTAGCATGGACTACAACAACATCCATGCATGTCGTTTTCTTGGATGACCTCCAGGACGAATGAATGCCCAAAGCTGATATGAGTTGAAAATGGTCCACTAGGAGTCACATCTAAACGGAATGCGACGGTTCTTAGTTTTCTACGAGTTGTCATATTGGACCCACTTACAAATCAACCATTTGTTAGATCCCATGCATATTTTTAAGAATGTGGGCAGCTTATTATGGGACCACATCACAGGAAAGAGAGATATTGTAGGGGCATAAATGGATTTGAAGGACATAGGCAAGATGGAGGCACTTTGGCCACAGTCGAGCACTGATGGTCACTTGCCACTACCTTGCACTCCTTGAGTCCTATCTACTAAAGAAGAGTGTATTGTGAAGTAAACTATTAGGTCTATCTGCACCCCGACAAGTATAATGCATTCTCTCAAGTCCGCTTTCTGTAACTACGGCTGGCTATCAGGGCTGAAATCCCATGATTGGCATAAGATATGTTAGGTTGGTCTTGACCTTGGTTGCAAGTAGCCGATTTTATTTTGCTATTTAGTGTCTACTCGATGTTCATAATGCTTCTTCATTTGTGATTATTTGTACTATACCAATCGCAATTGCGGGATGCCTCACTCCAAAAATACGCTGTCGTATTGCTGCGCATTCGAGGTGTGTAAACCACCCAAAAGTCGTGTGTGTGATTTGATACTTTGTACATACTTAGTTGTTATGTTTGCTCTTTTATTCTATGCTGAAGACGAAGAAGAACAAGGAGTTTTGGTAGACTGGTAACTCGAGATGCAATCTCATGGCTACACTTATTTCAAGATATGTCGATTATGGGCTTCGTGAGAATGTTTCTAACATCTACAACTGGATGTTCTATGTGAAATGGCAGTAGCAAGATGTGCGAATGTCTTCCGAATCTGAATGGAGAGAGTGTTGTGGAGTGTGATCAAGTAACTTCCATGCTCACAGTGACCTTTACGATAGGAGGGAAACATTTTGATCTTACGCTTGAGTAGTATATCTTGAAAGTTGGAGAGGGTAATGAAATGTAATGTGTTAGTGGATTTATGGATCTGGATGTTTCTTCAAGGCCTCTAAGGATTCTTGGAGATGTTTTCATGGGCGCTTATCACATGGTTTTTGATTATGGAAAAAACACGTGTAGGCTTTGCAAGGAAAGAGCTTTGTTTTGAATCAAAAAGGGAGGGATATGCCTTTCGCGGAACTTGTTGAAGAGGATTGGGACGCAGATGATTGGGAAATACCTAGTTTAAAGGCTAGAAAGGGAAGAGAGCAGAATAGCGCCTTCAAACGAACACCATACAAGGACAAGATATATATAGTGAATGTATACTTGGGGGCCACAAGGAGCTTCTCTATCTGAACGGAAGCAGCCAAAGGGGAAAAGAGGAAGCTATTACGGAAGGAGGAGGCTAAGGAGGGGGATTCAAAAGCTAAAGAGGGAGGGAAAAAGCAAGGAGATAGCCCGAAAAGGAAGACGAGGACTAAAAGGGAGGAGGAGGATAGATGGTACTCGGGGGGACAGGGGAGTATTACGCGGAATCTGGGGAAGGAGGGAGAAACAGAGTATTCGGGAAGAAGACGAGAATCGATAGGCCCTGCATGCCAAGATGGAGGGAATCCCTTCAAAAACTCTAGGGGCAATAAACTCTCTTCATGAAATTTACTGCATTTCATAGTATCTTTTAGCAATCTGTCAAACACCTTAAAAATATAGTTCTGAGATCACGGGAAGTGAAGAGCTTAATGGGATGAGAGCTCGATCGTGGGGGTGATTCTCTCCAGTAAAACGGAGAAGGCAGCTCTTCTTTAAGAGTGACAGGGGTAACCGGAAGAATTCAGAGGAAGAACAAGCTGGAGTGGCCATGATTCGAATCCCTGAGGCGAAGAGAGATACTGAACTCTGTGACTGAATCGAGGAGAATCAGAAGGCGAAAGGAGAAAAGGGCCGCTTTTGAAGAGAAATCGGGAAAGGAAGGAATCTATCAGGGAACCGACAGAAAAAAAAAAAAAGGGAAGCATCAACGTAGAAGAGGGAGGGCTGTCGAGTCTTCGTTCTCGCTTTGGCATGCCAGTTATGGTGTCTTGGACGTTTGCTCTACTCGAGACGAAAACAATCCTCAGAGGCGATTTTCGAATTACAATCCGATTTTCCCCTAATCAGATGTTTCAGACTAAGCTTTCGGAATGTCTCCATGCGAGTAATCCAAGAATTAGGCACTCGATGTGAAAACTGATAATAGTTCTGTGAAGCAGGTCAATTCGCTCTCGTAACCCCAAAACTGGTCATGGGACCACTCAACGTGATGCGTAAGGAGGCTGCAACAATCATGGCAGAGGCCATACTAATCCAATCAGGTGTTCCAATTGCAGTCGTTGTTGTCCCAAGGACAAGGCTGTGAGGTGGTTCCTTGTCAGGAATATTGTAGAGCAAGCTACTGTTCGGAATGTTTAGGAAGCTTGTGTTTACGATGGGTACACTGTGTCCAAACTGTATGCCAAGATGCAATATTGTATCTCGTGTGCTATCCACTCCCATGTTGTTCGAGTACGATCTCGCACTGCTCGCAGGATTAGAGAGCCTCCACAGCACTTCAGGCGAAAGGAAGATATGCAAAGCCAAAACCCTCGTGTGAATGTTCCTGCTGTCAGGATTGGATGACGAGTGCCATCTTAAATTTTACAAGACTTGGATGCCAATGCTCTATGTCTGCAGTCATATGGAGGCATAGTCCTGTTTGTGGGGAGACTCTTTTTCCTTGTCGGATTGAACAGAGACCCTGGTGTACAGAATTCAGATGTGCAGAATTCAAAATATGAGCTTTCAAAAGTTTATTAGGCAGAGGAAAGAAGGGCTTTCAGAAATCCATTGAGGTCATCTTTGTAAACTTCTCCATCGATTAAAGATCGATAACCCAATACCTGTCTGGATTGATGCTGAAATATGAACCATGAATCTTTTGTAAAATTCTGGAGTTCATATAGAAAACTTGAAGACAATTTGATTACAGAATTGGAATGCTACCCTATCTGAATAAGATTGTTATTTCTCTTTAAAATATTAAGAGTCCAATCTTCTGTATACAAATTATCTTGGTGTTTCTTATACAGTACCAACCAGCAAAATTCTTTTCGAAATAACAAGAAGGGACGTGAAGAACTTCAATTTTTGAATAACCAGTTGGTTATTATATCAGAATTGATTCCATTGTGAAAACTGAAGCTGTTGATGTTGAATAAGGTTGTAATGTCACGGTTGATTGATCTTTTATCCTGAAATTTAACAAGGACTTCTGAAGTTGCGACATTGCTTTCGAAACCCTTCGACATCTTTGGTGAACCCGACGTGAAAGCGTCGCAGAAATTTCAGGATGGGAGATACTTGCCTCTATTTCAGCTTCGTCTACAATTCCAGCTGCCTCTACTTCAGCTCCATCAATGATTGCTGCGTCAAGTACTTCAACGGAGGATCTAAAACAGATTTTGTAGAATATGTCCATGTATATGCAGCTCCAAAATCAGCAAACACAATTGTATATGCAGCAACAGCAACAATTGCATCAACAGTAGTTGTCTCAGCAAAGGCAACTCTATTCAGAGCAGGAGAATGCAAACAGCGCGACTAAGGCTATTGAAGCAGTTGAGAATGAGAAGAAGTTATTTGACGGGCATAATGTTTCAGCATATTTGAAGACATATGAAATCAAGATGGGGTTTTTTGGAGTTCCTGCTGGACTTATGAGTAAGTACTTCCTTCGTCTTGTCACACCTGCTTTGAGGACAAAAGTGACTGATCTTTTTATTCAAAATACACATTGGCAAGATTTTAAGAAGGCCTTGAAAGAAGAATACTTCCTTGAGGACTTTGGTATGACTACTCGGCGGTCATTCCGAGAGTGGGTCTACATGCCAAACAAAGGTCTCGCTGCTTCGGAATTGATTCGAGAATTTGAAGAGAGGTATAATCAGCTTGATGCCATTGAACAAAGAGCATTGGATGTTGAAAAAGTTGAGCTTTTCTTGCAAGCTGCAGATCCTGCTCTTCAAGAAGAATTGGGTGAGCTTCTTGAAGATCGCACGAAGCCTATGGGTCTTAAAACTGATTGGCAGGATGCTCAGGATGCAGTCTCGACTTTGACCAAGAGGAGGATATGGAAGACTCGCCTACAGAATGGTTCCATGACACCTACACCTTCATCAACTCCTATGCCTACTTCTATCCCTGTTATTTCTTCTCCTCCTCAGCCAGTTTCTTGGCCTATGCCAGTGCCTACTGTTTCCACTCCACCTATTCCTCCTGTTCCACGACCGATGCCTACACCTTCTGCTCCAAAACCATCCGCTCCATCGGTACCTACTTCTCTTGATGACATAATCAAAGGCATCACAGATTTGACACTGGAGTCAGTCAAAGTGGAGTTGGTGGGAAAGTTGAAGGAGCAGTTTGCTTCAACTGTGCCTACTACTTCTTCTAGTGTTCCTAGTGCACCTAGGAGAGATCGGAGATGTATTTGGTGTGATAGTACAGACCATCAGCATTGCAGGGATTGTGATTCTTTCCAGGATGCAAGGAGGCAGAATGTGGTATATTGGGGACAAGATGGTAAGATTTGGTTGACTGAGACAGGAGCTCCACTTGCTACCAACTTTGGTAAAGGTGGAATGAAGAAGTTAGTGGAGGACATGGCTACGCATACTTCTTATGTGACAGCTAGAGGTGATGCTTCTGCATATGGAGTACAGATTGAGAAGGGATCAGAGACTCAGTCCGCGCTATGGACTTATGCTATGGAGACTGCAAACAAGGGGAAAATTCAGCAAACTGTTTTGACTAGTGCAGGCTCTAGCATCAGATCAGAGACAGGTTGGGACTCGCCTGTTGACAGGTATTCTATTTATGCTTATTTGGCTAAATCTCATGGTGTAGATGTATTTGTTGAGGAGAAGCGTAAGAGGGATGAAGAAAATCTAAGTGCAGCTAAGAAGACTAGAGGGGGTGAGTTTGTTTCTTCACCTACTGCAGGACCGTCTTCAAGACCAGGGCCAGATCAACAGATGGAGGATGCTCAAAAGAGAGAAAAGAGGCAAGAGCCTAGAGAGAGAAAGCAGCCAGGATTCAGATTGATGTCCGATATGGAGACATCTACAGACATGAAGAAAATCTTTAATGATAAGATACTTGGCAGTGAGGTGACTTTCACTATTTCTGAGATTTTGGGCATCTCAAAAAGAGAATTTCAGGATCAGTTTCAGGAGGTCTTGAAGAGGAAAAGACATGCATTGTCTACCACTGATACACAGGGAGTTTTGATTGGGGAGTTGGATGAGGATGAGGATGAGGTTATGGTTGATAATGCTTCTGTTTTTCCGCAGGTAGAGAAGAGGGTTCAGCCTATGCATTATGCTGAAATTGATGAGCCTGTCATGATACCGTGTAGTCACTTTTCGCGGAGCCATTGGGCTAGGGCAACTACAGAGACGATGGTAAAGATTGGAGAGAAACAGGTGCCTTATGTTGCATTGGTTGATCATGGTTCAGAGATTAATCTCATAGTTCGTGGAGTTTATGAGAGTAACAGATGGCCTATGGATGTAGAGCATGGGTGGCGTATGAGAGCCGCCAATAACACTGCAGGTGATTTGTATGCTGCCTGCCCTAGTGTCAGGGTTTCTATTGGTGATGTAGAGGAGGATTTTCATTTCTTTGTGCAGGATTCATGCTCTTATCCCATAATTCTTGGTCAGCCATTCATTACAGAGATGCGCATGGAAACAAAGGTCATGGATGATGGATCTGCTTATGCACGGATTCGCAGTAAAGATGGTATGAGAGCAGTTCAGTTTATGATTGTATGTGTGAACCATGTTAGAAACAGGGATACTCTCAGAGATGCACCCTTACCCACTGTGAGGGATTCGGGTTTTCATTAGGTACCGCCGTTTCGCGAGACGACGGTGGTACAGAGCAGAGGAGATTGGAGTTCTCGCCTCCTGGCAGCGGTGTTTTCTCCTCCGGGTTTGTTGGGATTTCAGCAAACAGTTCGATGAGTTATCAGAAGACTTCTAGGTTGTCTAGAGCTGCCAGGCAGTATATATGCAGGAAGGAGAAAAATTTGAAAAATGTAGG
Source organism: Lygodium microphyllum (assembly GCF_053477565.2). NCBI lineage: Eukaryota > Viridiplantae > Streptophyta > Polypodiopsida > Schizaeales > Lygodiaceae > Lygodium > Lygodium microphyllum. The sequence goes on along the minus strand of NC_141161.1, from coordinate 8,216,275 downwards.
AATTTTGGAGGATGATGAGCACATAGATGGGATGTATGACAGTGTGATTTGTGCAGATACGATGACAGAGATGGGAAATATGCTGAAAACTGATATGCTGAATTGTCATGGTAATGTATTAGTGCAATCCCTGGACATATTTCATGAAATTGCAGATTTTATGTCACAGATTGAGTCAGAGGCTGAGGTAACTCAGCAAAGAGTGTTGAGTGCTGAAGAAATTCAGCAAACAAAGTTTCCAGCTGGTTATGATCAGCTTTCAGAGAGACAGAGGGCTGAAAATTTTCAGCCAACAAAGTTTACTGCTGAAATATTTCAGCATTCAGAGTTTGGGGCTGTTTCTGTGCAGTCCATAGAGCAGAGGGCTGAGAATATTCAGCCATTGGAGTGCAGAATTGCTGATTTACAGCAAGGTTTATGTAATGCAGAAGAGCATAATGAAGCTAGGGTTGACACGAAATACAAAACTGTGGATAAGAAGGTGAAGCCGGTTGCTGTACCGCTTCCATCTGACAGTGATCAGCAAATAGAGAGGGCTGCTAAACAGCAAATTTTGAGGAATCCGGAGCATATTGGTCATAAATTTTCAGCAGAGACACTTGCTGAATTGAAAATTGGAAATGGTGATTTCTTGTTACCCATAGAGAAGCAATGCTTTCAGGAGATGCTTGAGCGTCATGGAAGGGGATTTGCTTTTTTCCCACATGAGATTGGATGTGTGAATCCTGATATTGTTGCTCCTATGGTCATTTTTACTATTCCTCATATTCCATGGAATCTCCGACCTATTCCAGTGCCTAAGGCACAGTTGCCAAAGCTGATTGATTTATTGAATGAGAAAATCAGGATGGGAATCCTTGAGCCTTCATCTGCACCATACTCAAACAGGTGGTTTACAGTTCCAAAGAAAAATGGTACTCTCCGATTTATTCAGGACATGCAGCCAGTGAACAGAGTTACTATCAGGAATGTTGGTATAGGTCCAGTTGTGGATGAGTTTGCAGAGGCATTTGCTGGACGTGCCATCTATTCTTTGGGTGATTTGTATTCAGGATATGATCAGTTTCAGCTGGCTTTGGAAAGCAGGGACATAACCACCATGAGAACTCCTATTGGGCTTGTCAGGATGTGTACCTTGCCTCAAGGTGCCACTAATTCTGTTGCGCATATGATGAATGCCATGCATAAGGTTCTTCGTGATTACATACCTCAGCTTACTATGCCTTTCTTGGATGATGTGCCCATTAAGGGGTGTGCAGAAGAAGAGAAGAATGAGAGCCTAAATGAGCAGGGATGCAGATACTTTGTGGCTGATCATATTTCAGCATGTGAGAAGATTTTGGCAAGGCTAGAAGAAGCGAACTTGACACTTTCAGGGCAAAAATCTGTTTTTGGAGTGAATGAGGTTGTCATTGTTGGGCATATGTGTGGATATTATGGCAGGAAACCCTCACCTAATAAGGTGAATGCTATAGGCAAGATTGCAGAGTATTGTTCTACCACTTCGGAGGTACGGAGATTCATTGGTGCTTGTGTGTTTTATATGATTTGGATACCTCATTTTGCACACATAGTAGATTGTTTGTATCAGCTGCTTCGAAAGGGGCAGAAATTTTATTGGGATGAGAGCCACACTAGAGCTATGTGGAAATTGAAGAAGTTATTGCAGAATGCTCCTACTCTCAGGAAAGCGGACTATAATTGTGAAAGGCCTATTGTATTGACAGTTGACACTAGTCCAATTGGCATAGGTTGGGCTGTGGGTCAAGATGATGCAGATGGAAATAGGTATGCTATTCGGTTTGGGGCGAAAGTCCTAAACGAGAGACAGAGGAGATATCCGCAAATCAAGAGGGAGTTATTGGGGATTGTCACGGCTCTCAAATGTGACAAGGAGTACTTTATTGGAGCTTCAGTTGTGGTAGAGACAGATTGCTTGCCATTGATTGGTATGATCACGAGTTGCTCTACTCCGGATATAGCTATGTTGAGATGGATTGCATACATCAAGTCATTAAATCCGGAATTTAAACACATAGCGGGGAAGGATAATCCAGTGGCAGATATGTTGTCTAGAGCCAAATATGATGATGAGGAGACTCTACTTGCAGAAGAGGATGATGCAGAAATTTCAGCCACTATGGTTGATCATGTTTGTCATGTCTATGATATTGTGGCTTTCACAGAAGAACTCTATGTTGGAGATTGGTTGCAGATTGGCAGGTACCTTAGTACACTAAGCAAAAGAGATGAATGGACAGATGAAGAGTTCAAGAAGATCAGAAGGAAAGCCTATGGTTATTTTCTCAAGGACGGATTTCTTTGGAAGCATCCGAAGAAAAGAGGCGGATTACCTTTGCGGGTTGTCTGCAATAGAGAGACACAGTTACAGGTGATGAGGGAGTTTCATGAGAGTCCTTGGGCTGGTCATAGAGGAGTGTGGGCTACTTATGAGAAAATCAAGGAGAAATATTGGTGGAAAGGCATGTATAGAGATGTTTCTCACTTTGTTGAAACTTGCAGAGACTGCCAGATGTATTCAGTAGTGCGTCATAGAGATGAGCTTCATCTGACCTATCCACTATGCATTCATTATAAGTGGGTAGTTGATTTGGTTACCATGCCTATGGGTCTATGGCAGATGAGGTACATTGTTTTGGCTAGAGAGGATCTTACCAATCATGTTGAGGGCAGATCTTTGAGAACAAAGACCACTAGTGCAGTGTGTAAGTTTCTATTGGAGGAAATTTTCTGCAGGTATGGTTGTGTGGGTAAGATCACTGCGGATCGTGGTGAATTGGATGCAGATGAAGCTAGGGAGTTTTTCTCTCAGCTAGGAATCAAGTTGGCTCTAACCACAGCATATAATCCAGAGGGAAATGGAAAGAGTGAAAGAGGGCATCCGCCGATAGTGAAAGCATTAGCCAAAGCATGCAGAGGACGGATTGGAGAATGGTCGAGACTTCTACCTTTTGCTTTGTGGGCTGATCGTACGACTCATAGTGTTACTACAGGATATATGCCTGCAGAGTTGATGTATAGTCAGAAACCTATTATGCTGATTGAGACTTGTGCTTTGACTTGGTCAGTTTTACCTTGGCAGGAGGATTTGACGAGAGAGGAGCTCTTAGCTCTTCGGATTCGACAGTTGGAGAGGAGACCAGAGGATATTCAGCTAGCTATTGACAGGTTGAAGGTTGCTAGACTAAGGAATAAGGACAGGTTTGACAGTAGGCATCGCTTGCGGCCTAGAGCAATAGAAGAGGGAGATTGGGTATTGGTCTTTGATAGCAGTCTTGAAAATCAGCATATTGCACTTCGGAAGATGGTGAAAAGATGGTTTGGGCCGTACATAGTCAGACATGTTTTTGATAATGCAACATATGAGCTGACAGAATTGGATGGGACAGTGCTTAGAGTGCCTATTGCTGGAAAAAGAATCAAGATTTTCAAGAAAACAGATGATGAAGATTATGCATTGGAAGAATTTGAAAGAGAAGAGCAACGAGAAGAAACTCCAATGGAAGAGACAGATGATATGACAGATAATCTTGTTGATATACCAAAAATGCATAATGAAGAGATTGATCTGTTTGTGGATCTTGATGATAATGATCATGGGTAGTTGGCCCATCCGGAGGATGCGCAGGATTAGAGGGGGTGGATGTCGTATTGCTACGCATTTGAGGTGTGTAAACCACCCAAAAGTCGTGTGTGTGATTTGATACTTTGTACATACTTAGTTGTTATGTTTGCTCTTTTATTCTATGCTGAAGACGAAGAAGAACAAGGAGTTTTGGTAGACTGGTAACTCGAGATGCAATCTCATGGCTACACTTATTTCAAGATATGTCGATTATGGGCTTCGTGAGAATGTTTCTAACATCTACAACTGGATGTTCTATGTGAAATGGCAGTAGCAAGATCTGCGAATGTCTTCCAAATCTGAATGGAGAGAGTGTTGTGGAGTGTGATCAAGTTTCTTCCATGCTCACAGTGACCTTTACGATAGGAGGGAAACATTTTGATCTTACGCTTGAGTAGTATATCTTGAAAGTTGGAGAGGGTAATGAAATGTAATGTGTTAGTGGATTTATGGGTCTGGATGTTTCTTCAAGGCCTCTAAGGATTCTTGGAGATGTTTTCATGGGCGCTTATCACACGGTTTTTGATTATGGAAAAAACACGTGTAGGCTTTGCAAGGAAAGAGCTTTGTTTTGAATCAAAAAGGGAGGGATATGCCTTTCGCGGAACTTGTTGAAGAGGATTGGGATGCAGATGATTGGGAAATACCTAGTTTAAAGGCTGGAAAGGGAAGAGAGCAGAATAGCGCCTTCAAACGAACACCATACAAGGACAAGATATATATAGTGAATGTATACTTGGGGGCCACAAGGAGCTTCTCTATCTGAACGGAAGCAGCCAAAGGGGAAAAGAGGAAGCTATTACGGAAGGAGGAGGCTAAGGAGGGGGATTCAAAAGCTAAAGAGGGAGGGAAAAAGCAAGGAGATAGCCCGAAAAGGAAGACGAGGACTAAAAGGGAGGAGGAGGATAGATGGTACTCGAGGGGACAGGGGAGTATTACGCGGAATCTGGGGAAGGAGGGAGAAAGAGTATTCGGGAAGAAGACGAGAATCGATAGGCCCTGCATGCCAAGATGGAGGGAATCCCTTCAAAAACTCTAGGGGCAACAAACTCTCTTCACGAAATTTACTGCATTTCATAGTATCTTTTAGCAATCTGTCAAACACCTTAAAAATATAGTTCTGAGATCACGGGAAGTGAAGAGCTTAATGGGATGAGAGCTCGATCGTGGGGGTGATTCTCTCCAGTAAAACGGAGAAGGCAGCTCTTCTTTAAGAGTGAAAGGGGTAACCGGAAGAATTCAGAGGAAGAACAAGCTGGAGTGGCCATGATTTGAATCCCTGAGGCGAAGAGAGATACTGAACTCTGTGACTGAATCGAGGAGAATCAGAAGGCGAAAGGAGAAAAGGGCCGCTTTTGAAGAGAAATCGGGGAAGGAAGGAATCTATCAGGGAACCGACAGAAAAAAAAAAAGGGGAAGCATCAACGTAGAAGAGGGAGGGCTGTCGAGTCTTCGTTCTCGCTTTGGCATGCCAGTTATGGTGTCTTGGACGTTTGCTCTACTCGAGACGAAAACAATCCTTAGAGGCGATTTTCGAATTACAATCCGATTTCCCCCTAATCAGATGTTTCAGACTAAGCTTTCGGAATGTCTCCATGCGAGTAATCCAAGAATTAGGCACTCGATGTGAAAACTGATAATAGTTCTGTGAAGCAGGTCAATTCGCTCTCGTAACCCCAAAACTGGTCATGGGACCACTCAACGTGATGCGTAAGGAGGCTGCAACAATCATGGCAGAGGCCATACTAATCCAATCAGGTGTTCCAATTGCAGTCGCTGTTGTCCCAAGGACAAGGCTGTGAGGTGGTTCCTTGTCAGGAATATTATAGAGCAAGCTGCTGTTCGGGATGTTTAGGAAGCTTGTATTTACGATGGGTACCCTCTGTCCAAAGTGTATGCCAAGATGCAGTATTGTATCTCGTGTGTTATCCACTCCCATGTTGTTCGAGTACGATCTCGCACTGCTCGCAGGATTAGAGAGCCTCCACAGCACTTCAGGCGAAAGGAAGATATGCAAAGCCAAAACCCTCGTGTGAATGTTCCTGCTGTCAGGATTGGATGACGAGTGCCATCTTAAATTTTACAAGACTTGGATGCCAATGCTCTATGTCTGCAGTCATATGAAGGCATAGTCCTGTTTGTGGGAATACTCTTTTTCCTTGTCGGATTGAACAGAGACCCTGGTGTACAGAATTCAGATGTGCAGAATTCAAAATATGAGCTTTCAAAAGTTTATTAGGCAGAGGAAAGAAGGGCTTTCAGAAATCCATTGAGGTCATCTTTGTAAACTTCTCCATCGATTAAAGATCGATAACCCAATACCTGTCTGGATTGATGCTGAAATATGAACCATGAATCTTTTGTAAAATTCTGGAGTTCATATAGAAAACTTGAAGACAATTTGATTACAGAATTGGAATGCTACCCTATCTGAATAAGATTGTTATTTCTCTTTAAAATATCAAGAGTCCAATCTTCTGTATACAAATTATCTTGGTGTTTCTTATACAGTACCAACCAGCAAAATTCTTTTCGAAATAACAAGAAGGGACGTGAAGAACTTCAATTTTTGAATAACCAGTTGGTTATTATATCAGAATTGATTCCATTGTGAAAACTGAAGCTGTTGATGTTGAATAAGGTTGTAATGTCACGCTTGATTGATCTTTTATCCTGAAATTTAACAAGGACTTCTGAAGTTGCGACATTGCTTTCGAAACCCTTCGACAACGCGAGGTAATTTATAGGTTGTCAAATTTAGTGAATCATTTTTGTATGTTGCATCATGCATCCATGGAGAAGTGGCTTGGTAGTATGAGCAGGGCTAGAAAATATAAGAAAGAACCACGATAAAAATTTTGATGTAGTACACACTATCAACCGATTTGATATCCTGAGGGCATGGAGGAGATGTCCTGGTTTATGTCTATACAGTGGTTACATGGAGCTTTGATCGTAGCTTCTTGCAAAGGGGTAAGTGGGAATTCTCAAAGGGAATGTAGTCTGAAGGTAATTGCATGTTTTATAATCTATCGTATCTAGATTTTATATGCAATAACTAATCTAACTGTTTTAGTGTACAACACAAAATCTACAGTGCGACGTGGTCGCGTAGGTAACATTTCTGTATTGAGTATATTGACAAAATGCGCTCCACAATGGATTGTGGTGTCATGGCAGCAAATTTCAAGCAAGAGAGCCAATGATGGCCACAAATCTAAACATCATTGTCGATGAGATGGAGTATTTTGGAAACTTGCAAAGTGTTATCTCAATGGATTACCGTAGCTTCTCCATGATCATATTCGATGTACAATGGTTTAAAAGAGTATTTGAAGAAGCTGGGGCAACTGTCGGCATGATCTATCTGGATTTTTGAAAATAGATTCTAAGAAAAGATGAATGGATCTATGCGACATGTTTGTCCTGTCGGCCCATTGTGAACATATGAATGATCTATTTTTAAAAAAAATTCACGACAAAAAACATTCATAAATGTTGATTCACTTTTATATGTGATATTGAACAGATAATCTTCTATCCAAATCTCTGACAACCTCGATGGTGGTATGTTGTGCTGTCAGCTCCTTGGAGTGCAAGAGTGTATGATGAAGGAAATGTTCCCAGCGTAGACGAGGAGAGTATGCAAGTGGACGGGTTGTTATTATGGAGGGTGGAAGCTAAAGAGGGCTTGGAGCGTGTAGATGAGATTGGCATGGGTAACGTAGATGAAGAGACATGAGGCTAGAAATTTTTTGAGAATGAAGTGGACTCCTCCTTTTCTAGTGACCTATGTATAGACCTTTCAGTGTACGCGGTGTCGTGCTGCTGCGCATCCGAGTCATATACACCTCCATTCCTTTTGTTGTGCATTTGTGTTATTTTCTGCGTGTGATTCTGAGTTTCATGTAACTCACTTGACCTGAAATATAATGTATTTTGACATCAACAATTCAAATTTTCTTCTTGGTAGTCTCTTCCATTGCTGCATCTAGAACCCCGTGTTCTGCAGCCCTTGCGTGAACTCTACGACATTTCTGGTGAACCCGACGTGAAAGTGCTGCGTCACTTTTCAACAAGATGGGAGACTCGCAAGAAGAGATGACAGATGATAATGTCATGAAGAACCTGTTTCAGTCATTTACCATGTATATGCAACAGCAAGCTCATGCAAAACGTGAGAGTGATGCTATGGATGCCTTGAAAGCTGTCCAAATTCCACAGGTTTGGAGACTCAATATGCAAAGAGACACGATCTCACTGTACTCATCAATAGATTATATGCGTGTGGCCGCCTAGTATGTCAATCAACTTTCTTGTATGTAATCACTAGTTTTTTTTTCATGCATTATGTATGGTGGACTAATGTCTAGTTATTCATTTTGCAGAGTTCGTTTGACGTTCCTTTGTATTGGGATGAGCTTTCAGATGGTGAGGATCTGTAGCACACGTTTGGATTCTTGGGACGCACATCCTCTTCTTTTTTGGTCCTATGATATGTGCATGCCTCTTCCATGTAGTATTCCTTAGATGTACTTATCATCCATTGTATAAAATTGCATCTTATGATATTTACATATAGATTTTCATGTTTGTTTTGGCTCTCCCCTCTCTCCGTGGTTTCATGTAATGTCATGAGTTGTCATAACTAGTTTTGTACTTATTCTATCAGTTATTAGTCTTGTGGGTTTAAGTAGTTTTTGTGCTCGTCTTAATGACTACTACGTACCCAACATATAATTTCTTTGCAGAATATTATACAACACATGGTGCTATATTGGTATGACAACCACAAATTTTTTTTCCTCTACAACAGTTGCTATTTGCATCATTGATTTCTCTACACGTGTTGCTATTGCTGTTGTTATTTACATCACAAACCGTCACTGTTTATGTCGCACTTGTGATGTAAATAGCAATGCAAATAGCAATGGATTCTACGATGATTTTGTAGAGACGTTTATACCGACACTTTTAGCGACGATAGGGGAAATTTTTTTAATGAACATTTGTGTTGCTTTGAACGTCACTATGAGGCATGTATCTTGTAGTGATGCTTGGCAAACAAGGCAGCATGAGGTGGAAGGCCATCCTCATCATCGCGACCATATATCTAGAGAGTCCCACCATAGTTCTAACTATGGAGAAAAGCAAAACATACCAAATTTGCAAAGCCATCATGTGGATCAAAACAATACACACCTAAAGAACACCCATGACAAACTTTTTATTGTCTCGTGTGTCAAAATTGATCACTTTAAAGCTATAAAGCTCCCTAGTGGGATTGACAAGCAGTATCACCTACAAAAAGTAGAGAACTAGACGCTCTCTAGTGGGATTGACATGAGTGTGCCATGGTGTATTATGTGTTTTGATCAAAGGGCATGCAACCATAGGGTATTCATGTAGCAAATGACCTATTAAACCCTACAAGCTAAGTTAGGTTTAGAAGTTGATCCCTAGGCTAGGCTAAACCCTTTATGATGGATTTCACAAGTTGGGTATAACATCTTAAATAGCTTGACCTTGAACTAGGAAAGTATTCAAGACTAGATTAGAGTTGCATATCTTAAAGACATCCATGATGATTAGGTATGTAAGAATTCTTTTATTTGAGCCTTTATTAGAGTAATTAGTTAAACTAATATACATAAACTAAAAAATTTTACGTAGTTGTTACAAAAATAATTATTGATTAAAAATTGTTAGCTTTATTTAGCTAAAGTAAATTAAAACTAATATATGTAGTAAATTAGTTTCAATCATGTAGTTACATAGTTTTTTAAGTACATAGTTTCATTTAGTTACATTGTTAGTCTTACATGCATAGTTAGATACATAGTTACATTTAATTAGTTAACTTAACCTAAATTAATATTTTAGTCATGGTTGTATTTATGTAGCACAATAAAGTGTACTTTTTGTTATTTTGAAAAATCGTAACCCTTATTCAATACTATTAGATAGGTAATATAGTTGGTAATCATAATCACTAGTAGTTGATAGATGTTCTAGTTAAATAGTTAGTGACAACTAGTGTTGTAGTTAATTAACTAATTACTTAGAGAGCGCGTGTGTAGTTACTGTATAGTGTAGTTAATAACTAATTAGTTAATTAGTTAGTGTGTAGTGTTGCAAATGAGAGAGAGAGAGAGAGAGAGAGAGAGAGAGAGAGAGAGAGAGAGAATGTGTGTGTGTAAAACTGATAGTTGTTATACTTAGAATTAATTTAGTTTTCTTATTCAGTTCTATCTCACCATTGTGGGGCTCACTTTAGCAAAATATTACAATTTTTATATGTACAAACTTTCAAAAGGTTAGAATCTACATTCTTCCCTTTTTGTCATAATAAACAATAAAGGAAAGTAAAGAAAAGGAAACAAAAGGACATGTCTTCTTGAAAGATGGGGGAATGGCACACTCCCCCATAATTATGAAACAACAAAGAGACCTGTGCCAGCTTTTCGACATGCTGCTTGTATAGCATGTTTATGTGTTTTTTTGTGTTATTACTACGTTTTTACAAAGTGGTAAGTTAATTATTAACTTAAAAAATTAGTCAAATGAGAAATTCATCACATCTTAGACTTTGGCCAACCCACTTTTTGTTTTTTGGTTCTATATTTTGTAAGGTACTCTTCATCAACAAGTAGTGTTACATTGTACAATGAGTTTCCAGCCAAATGTAATTAGCTTCAAAAACTTGTGAGTATTGTTCATCTAAGGCATAGTTTTAAACTGCTTTTTCATTTTTGCTTAGATATGGTTAAAACTATATTCAATTCAGAAAGGTTAATATCATGCACTAAAAAGCACACCTTCAATTCCTTTACATATTAGTTCAAAAGAACACATTCATTTTGCCTTATCCGTGGCTTTGAAAATTGTGAGTTTCAAGTATATTCATCATTTCTTAAACTCCAGTGAAAAATTCAATAATGTCGAATAAAATTTCTAGTTTTTCAATATCTAGGAGCTAAATATATTGTTTTCATTTTATTTCAAGTCACTTATAGACTACCCACACTTTAGAAAATGCATTTAATGTTCAACTTTTATTTTCAAGTGACAAAAAGTAAGGTTCACACTTCCTGAACATCAAAACCAAGCAGTTGCATTAAAAACATAGAGAATCCCACTAACTAGACTGGCTGCATGTGTAGACCTAGTTTGTAAATTGTGGCGTTCGACATTGAGGGATTGTGAAGGATCCTTCTAAACTTCTAGGGTAGCATGTAGAAAAGAAGAAAAGAGAAAATAAAAACCAGAAATATAAAAAAAAGAGAACAGAAAGTAAAAAGAAAAGAACAAAACAGAGGGTGCGTGCGTGGCACGTGCACGGAGCATGGCATCAGCCTCGTGACTCGAGTAAGAAAGGTTGAATCGACTTTGCTAAGCTTTTACCGTAGACGTGACGTGTTCCGTGGTGGGTCCCATCGTGAGCCGCTTCTGTAGGACCAGATCAATGAAAGCCGCCTGGATTCTAATCGTATAGTTCTTTTAAGTAGCTGAGAAAAATCAGGAGGCAGTATAATATAAATATTTATATTTATAAATTTTATAATACAAACCAACGAACGAGGGATGCGTGGCGATCGCGGAACGAGCTCGGGCAGATGGCGGAACGAACCCCTTTCTTCCTCTTCACCATCATAGTCGTCTCCTTCTTCCTCTTCCTCTTCCTCTTCTTCCTCTTCCTCTTCTTCTCCTCACTTAACAGCAGGTTTCTCTCAATATCGCCATTAACAGCAGCAGCAGCAGCAGCAGCTTCCTCTTCTTCTTCTTCCGCCTCCGCGTCCTGGTCCCATACAAGGTCGGCGGCTTCGAGGAGTTCGTCAGCGGGACAGGTTCCCCCGGCCACGACCCCCTCCGCACCACCTTCGATGGCTTCTGTGTCGGACTCGTCCTGAAAGCCATGTCCCGCGTTCACCCTCCTCCTGCCTTTGGTCTTGTTGGACACGGCGATGGTCTCTCCACCCCGGGCTACAATGGCATGATCGACATGGTTCACAATGGGATCAGTGCAGCTTTAGTCATTAAGGTTCAAATCCTTCTATCCATAATGGTTTATGTCAATAAACTATGTAGATTTATTGAACAAAATAAAAAGAAACACTCATCTTGCCTCAATGGTATAGCATTCGTCAACACTCTCGACAATGGTATAGCATTCGTCATTTAGTGTGTAACCACTCCAATTTGGTTTCGCTCATAAGTATAAGTAACCAATATTTTACTCTTCATTTTCCATACCCTATTAAAGCACCTAGGCATAGAACGAGTACAAGGAAGATTACCATTATACTTATCTTCTTCAAGTGTGTAAGGATACAAGCATAAAAAGACCTATAGGTACTCCCTATGCACCCTTCAACAAATAATGAAGGCTTGGTTTTCAATGTTGGACCTTATCCAAATCATTTATATGTGTCTCTATGTGTGTGATGTTCCATATGATAAAGAGGTCCAAAAGTAGTTTCTATAACTACGGATTTATAAGTGGGCCTGTTGTGGGTAGAGGGATACAAAATGTCATGGGTTATTTATTGAGCATGTTGCAACAAATAAAATTGTAAGACCCTTATTGTAGTGATACTTAGAATGTTAACAAGTTTAATTTGAAATGTGATTACATCTAGGCAAAGATGAGCTTTTTTCTAAATGGATAGTGTTTACCTAACATGTTTGCCATTTTGAAGAGGGAAATTACTTTAGGGAAGAGTAGGATATGTGATTGAATTTAGACCTTATTGTAATGAAGTCAAAACATTTTACATATAATGTATCTATAAGAAGATGTTAGCATCACATCCACATTGAAACAAGATTGAATTCTTCTGCACTCAAAAACCATACATAGCACTTTACCACCACAAATGTACGAATAATGGCAAAGTTTAGGAAGGGTGAGAAGAAGATTTGGTGTGTGGGAGGAATAAGAGTAATATAGAAGAGCACACTCCTAAAGAGTCTTCTACAGCCTCATAGTATTACAGGTACCAACTATACTATGTCTATATAAGGAGATTGTACTATTCAACAATTTATAATCTTGGAATATTAATGTCTTGTTATATATCACATAGTTATGGTGACCAAAATGTAATTCTTAGTCACATATATTATACATATGAGGTGTCAAAATTGGAAGAAGATGCACTATGGAATCATCTGGACTTTGAACTAACCCATGATTTGTTTAAATTAGCAATGCCACTTTTTCAACTTTGCTACCAACTATTTATTGGATTTTAAAATCAAATTTCATGTTACCCTCAAGTTTTGTATGTGTCTTATGTTTATGTATGTAACTATGTGTATTCGATAACTTTATCATGCATGGATACATGTGTGCATGTCTATGTGTGTGTGTGTGTGTGTGTGTAGATTGAGGTGCACTATCTACACCTTTACTATGAAAAGGTTCTAGCCAAAACCTCCTCTCCACACACACACACACATTAATTCAAATCACCTCATGCAATAGCATCCAAGTTCAATTCCCTCACTTCTAGAATCTTCCAAAGACTTTGTAAAGATGGTCAAATATTTTTGGACAATCTACTGAATGAGGGATGTATTAAGCTTGAAGTGGTGCAAGGATTGCAGTAGAAAATTTAATAATTGAGAATGTAGATTGGTGAATTGGAGCAGGAATTCCAAAATAAACACGAATCATTGAAGCACCTCCTTTAGGGCCCATGCGATTTCCAGATTTCATCTCGATTGCATATTCTCTTCTTTGCTTATGGCATGTGAATGAGAGGACGAGGAGAAGTCAATCTCTTGACACAACTTCGCATACACTGGAAGGTCGATAGACATGTCACCACAAAAGGATGAGTCCACCTCGTTCTCACGGACTCCTGTATTTCCATCATTGTTACCTGATGTCGGCTCCTCTACATGCTCCAAGCTTTCGGTGGCCTCCACCCCTAACAATATCGACCCCTCTATTTACATATTATCCTCATCTATGCTCGGAACATCGCTTTGATCATATACTCTTCCACTACGGGGAGCTGAATGTATAACATACCACCATCAAGGTTTTCGGGGGTTTGGATAGAAAATTACATGTTCAAAAGCACATAAAATAGAGATTTAACTACTGTGACATGTACCATGTCATAATACAATTAAAAAACACATGAGTTCATGCACCTGTTCACAATGGGCCGACAACACAAACGTGTCGCACAAATCTATCCATTTTTTTTCAGAACCTATTTCGAGAAATCGAGATCAAGTACGACTTTGAACCAGTGCACATTGAATATGATCATGGAGAATCTACGGTAATCCACCGTGACAATACTTTGCAAGTTTCCAAAATACTTCATCTCATCTATAACCGTGTTTGAATCTATTGCTCATTGTTGGATGTCTTGCTTGAACCTTGCCATGATACCACAATCTGTTGTGGAGCGCATTTTGTCAATACACTCCACGTGAAAATACCGTCCGCGCTGTCATGATGTTATGAGGACATAGTGTTGAGTTGCATGGATTATCTGAAAATACTAGATTTTTGGATAATTTTAGTCTATTTTTTATATTATTTATTGTAAAAATCTGAAAAAGTTAGAAAAAGTTTCTAGATTAGGATGGTATGCAAAAAGCTAGTTGCTTTTTCAGCCAATCACGAGATTTTTCATAAAAAAGACAGATTGACGAAATTGCGCGCGTCACGATCGCTGTAAACATGCTGAAAACTGCAGATTGAACTGAAAGAAGAAGAAGGAGTGATCTCGGAGATCTGTGAGTATGTGTCCTGAAGTTTTACCCCCCTTTCGGAGCCAATGGAGCCATTAGATTTGGGTTTCAGGTAGCAGAGAAAGAGCTGATTTTTCTGATTCACGTTTTTGATCTACGAAGAAGCTCCAGGAGAACTAATGCTTGGAGATTGTTTCTGAGTAGTGCGAAGATTCCAGGTTCTTTCAATACATATTGATTCAATTCATTGTGATTTGTTTTTGTCGTGTTTACCACTTGGGTATTCTCTATCTTCTCTTCCATCTCTTATCTCTACTTCCTTCTACTTATGATTCCCAGTGGATTCGACCTTTCGACAAAAACCCCTCCGACATTGGTGAACCCAAGATGAAAGGTCGTCACAGAAGAAGGAAAGGTAATATGGGAGAACCTTCGAATACAATCTCCAGTGATGTTTTGCAACAGTTGGTGCGAAATATGAATATGCTTATGTAGGTACAACAACAACAACATGTGATGCAAGCTTCAGCTCAAACAGAAAGTGTTGTGATGAATGCTTTGCAAGCAGTTGAGTGTGAGGTGAAGTTATTCGATGGTAGGAATGTATCTGCATATGTACATACGTATGCTCAAAAGATGGAATTCTTTGGGGTGGCTCAATCTACATGGAGCCGATATTTTGTACATGTTACTATTCATGAATTGAAAGTACGGATTACTGAATTATACTTGCAGGATGCTGACTGGGTAGCCTTCAAGAAGACACTTAGTGAAGAATTTTATATTGAGGATACCAGTTTGATTACGCGCAAGACTTTTCACGAGTGGGTTATACAATCCAATAAGAGTCTTGTGGCTACAGAATTGTTAAGAGAATTTGAAAGTCGATTTGAGCAATTGGATCTCGCAGAACAGCAAGCTCTTGCAAGTCAGAAAATTGAATTGTTTCTACAGGCAGTTGATCTTGAGCTTCAAGAGAAGCTTGATGATTTGCTAGAGGATCAAACTACAGAGACAGGTTTGAAAACAGAGTGGTGACATGTCAAGGAAGCTGTTATTGCACTTGTGAAGAAGCATAGAAGAAGAGAAAGATTACATGTCTCTAGCTTGCCCACTGTTACGGGCAAGACAGTTGATGTATCTAGTAAGCCACCTACTTCTGTGGCTAACCCTATGGCTGTACCTGCTATTGTTCCCTTTGTTAGGGAAGATGTCTTGGATGAATTGGTCAAAGGGATGTAGGATCTTCAATTGAAGGTAGCAAAATTGGACGAAAAAGGACAAGAGGAAAGGGAATGGGCAGCAGCCCCTAAGCTTGGAAAAAGATGTATGTGGTGTGATAGTTTGCAGCATGAGAGAAAGGATTGTGCTGCCTATCAAGAGGCCTTGTCACGACAGCTTATCTTTTGGAAAGATGGCAAGATCCATGCACAAGAAACGAGATTGCCTCTTGCTTTGAATTTTGGAAAGGGAGGTATGCAAAAGTTGTTGGAAGACTTGGCTGTCCGAAATGCTTATGCGGCAATACATACTTCTACTTTTGGTCTACAGTTGGATAGAATGCATGGACAAGTGATGGCTGGTCCAAAGGCTGAAATATGGACACATGCTTTACATGCAGCTGAAAAGAGAAAGGTCACTGATGGTGAAATGTCTCATGCAGGGCAAGACATTCATGGCATAACTGGTTGGGAATCACCGGTAGATGCATATTCAGTGTATGCATATTTAGCAAAGGTACAAAACACAGATGTACTTGTGGAAGAAAAACGAAAAAGAGATGAAGATATTGCATGGACATCTAAAAGAATGACAAGAAGAAGTGTGGATTAGCCTAAAGAAATAAATCAGCCACCTCCCGAGCATGTTATGGAAGAGGTCAATGAGAAGCAAAAATAGGATAACAAACAAGAGGGCAAAGAGAAGGGCAAGCAGCCAGGATAGAAGTTGCAATCTAACATTGAGACAGCCACAGATCTTAAGAAGGTTCTTGAAGAATGGATCTTAAACAGTCAAGTGGAATTTACCTTGTTGAGAGGTGCTTGGCATTGCCAAGCAAGAATTTCATGATGAGATCATTGACATAATTAAAAGGAAGCGTCAATTTCTTGGTGATACCACTAGTGCGTTGCTGCAATTTGAAGAGGAAACTGGTTTGTTGGGTATTCGGGCTGAATATGAGTATGAACTAAGTACAAGATTGTCTATGCAGGATGCTACTAATCAGTGGTGGACATCATGTGGAAAAGAGAAGAAAGTGGCTGAAAATGCATTGTCTTGTAGCAATATGCATGGTGGAGTAAGGAAAATAAAACAATATGGAGAAGAGACTCTAGGATTTATTCCTCGAAGTCACTACACAAGAAATCATTAGGCTAGAGCTACCACTGAAACGGTAGTGAAAATAGGGGAGCGTGAAACTCCTTGTGTTGCTTTACTTGACCATGGGTGTGAGATAAATGTCATTGAGTGGGAATTGTATAAAAATGGTGCATGGCCGGTATGAGGGCTGCAAATAATTCTTCAGGGGAGCTCTATGCTGCATGTCCTAATGTAAAAGTGACAATTGGTGATGTACAGGAAGAGCAACACTTCTTTGTGCAAGATAATTTCTCATATGCAGTGCTTTTGGGAAAGCCCTATATTACAGGAGTGCATATGGAAACAAAGGTACTTGATGATGGTTCTGCTTATGCAAGAGTCAGAATCAAAGATGGGAGGAAAGCAGTCCAATTTCTTGCTGTTTGTGTTAATCATCCTAGAAATCGTGATACGCTTCGAGAGTCTCCTTTGGTTCCAAATGCAAGGGAATTCAGAGACCTGGATTTTCATTAAGAACTGCTGTAATGTGGGGCTACAGTAGTGCTGTTCAGAGGGTGTACTTGCCTCTTGATGAAATGAAGCATGTATTTACTATTGGTAATTCTTAGTTTATAGCAAACAGTTCATGTTGGTTTAAGCCTATGGAAGCTATGTGTAGGGCTGAACGCATATCTATGAAACGACCTATTAAGAAACTGAGATCATTGGGGCTGTTACCTAAAAATGATGGCATTTCAGGCATCTTTTATGGGCTGAACATTGCTGACACTATGGGTGAAATTTCAGCAACTATACATGTAGAAAATGAGGCTGAAAACAGAGTGCTGTCAGTATGTTCTTTGGATATATATGATGTTATAGCATTGTTTACTCAGTAGGAAGGATTACAATGGGCTGAAGCACTTGTGGAGACAAAGTATAAGACAATTGACAAAAAGGTGAAACCAATTGCTTTGCCACTTCCACTAGAGAGTGAGGGTATGTATGAAAAAGTGTCAAGGCAGCCAAGCTTACAGGATCCTAAAGATATAGGTCATCATTTTACATTTGAAACATTACAGGAATTGAAAGTTGGTGCAGAAGGGTTTCTTTTGCCTACTGAGAGAAATTGTTTTATGCAAATGTTGGCTAGACATGGGAAGGCATTTGCATGTCAACCAAGTGAAATAGGTTGTGTGCATCCAAATGTTGTTTCTCCTATGGTCATATTTACTGTGCCACATGTACCATGGAGCTTGAGGTCTATTCCAGTGCCTAAAGCTTACTTGCCAAAGCTGATGGATTTGCTAAATGAAAAGATTCGCATGAAGATCTTGAAGCCTTCTTCATCTGCGTACTCAAATCATTGGTTTATTGTGCCTAAAAAGAATGGGGCTTTGAGATTTATTCAAGACATGCAACTGGTCAATAAAGTGACCATAAGAAATGTGGGTGCAAGTCCTGTGGTTGATGAATTTGCAGAGGCTTTTGCAAGCAGAGTGATCTATTCTTTGAGTGATCTTTACTCGGGGTATAATGAGTTTCAGCTTGCAATTGAAAGTAGGGATATCACAACCATGAAGACTCCTTTAGGGTTAGTACGGATGTGTACTCTCCCACGGGGTGCAACAAACTCAGTGGCACACATGACAAATGCTATGAATAGGGTACTCAAGGATTTTATACCACAATTGACTATGCCCTTCTTGGATGATGTTCCAATCAAAGGGTGTGCAGTGGATGAAAAGAATGAAGAGATGGATGCTCATGGATGCAGACAGTTTGTTGCAGATCATATTGTGGATGGGAGAGGATTTTGACATGTCTAGAAGAGGTACATTTAACTCTTTCTGGAAAAAAGTCTACCTTTGGAGTTGAAGAGGTTTTGATTATTGGGCATATTTGTGGGCCTTCTGGGCGAAGGCCATCGCCAATAAAAATAGATGGGATTGATAGAATGCGAGATGTATGCACAAATGTATCAGAGGTGCGTAGATTCTTGGGTGCATGTGTGTTCTATTTGATATGGATTCCTCACTTTACACATGTAGCCGATATTCTTTATCAGCTTCTAAGGAAAGGTCAGAAATTTCATTGGGAAAGGAAGCATCAGAAAGCAATGAAGAAATTGAAGCAACTCTTAAAATCTGCTCCAACATTGAGAAAGGCTGACTATTCACATGGAAAGTCTATCATTATTACTGTTGATACAAGCCCAATCGGGATTGGATGGGCATTTGGGCAAGATGATGAGGAAGGGCAAAGATATACAATACACTTTGGTGCAAAAGTATTGACTGAACGATAGAGAAGATATCCATAGGTAAAAAGAGAATTATGGGGAATGGTGACAGCCCTTAAATGTGATAAGGAGTATTTTATGGGTGCTTATGTAGTCATTGAGACAGATAGTTTGCCGATATTAGGTATGATTACTAGTTGTGCTACCCCGGACATTGCTATGCTCCGGTGGATTGCATACATCAAATCTTTGAACCTTGAATTTCAGCATATTGCAGGAAGAGATAACCCAATGGTAGACATGTTATCTCGAGCATGCTATGAGAATGAAGATGGGATGATGAATGAGGAGGAAGAAGATGACTTTCTTATGGCTGAAAATGATGTTTCAAGAGTTATTTTAGCAATGCAAGGTGTTCTACCGCATTAACAGAAGCTTGGACAACAAACAGAAGACACTTTAGATGTTTTCCATCTTGTGTAGAAGTGTTTCTGGAAGACAAATATGCAGGAGACTGGCTGAGAATTGATCAATATCTCAGTACATTAACAAAGAGAGATGAATGGTTAGATGAGGATTTTAAGAAGATCAATAGGAAAGCCTATGGATTTTCTTAAAAGATGGATACTTATGGAAACATGCTAAAAAGAAACAGGGTATGCCATTGCAAGTTTTGGGTGACAGAGCTTCATAAGTAAAAGTAATGCAAAAATTTCATGAAAGCTTGTGGGCTGGTCATAGAGGTGTTCGGGGTACTTTTACAAAGATCAAAGAAAGATATTGGTGGCAGGGTATGTATAAGGATGTTGCTCACTTTGTGGGAACATGTACGACATGTCAAATGTATTCAATTGTGAGTCATCGGGATGGATTGCAACCCACATATCCATTGTCTCTTCATTTTAAGTGGGTGGTGGATTTGGTCACAACGCCTACAGGTCTTTGGCAAATGAGGTATCTTGTGCTTGCTCGTGAAGACTTGACTAATCAAGTGGAAGGGAGAGCTCTGCGTACTAAGGCGACAATTGTCATCTGTACTTTTCTCTTAGAAGAGATTTTTTGTCGATATGGCTGTGTGGGAAAAATTATAGCAGATAGGGGTGAGCTAGATGCAGATGAAGCTCATGATTTCTTTGTATGATTGGGGATAAAGCTTGCTTTAACTTCAGCCTATAACCCTGAAGGAAATGGCAAAAGTGAAAGAGGTCATTCACCTATTGTGAAGGCATTGGAAAAAGCATATGGAGAGAAGATAAAAGAGTGGCCACGATTGCTCCCTTATGCTTTTGGGTTGATAGAACAACTTGTAGTGTTGTTACAAGATATATGCCTGCAGAATTGATGTATGGTCAAAAACTTATCATGCCGATAGAAGAGATGACAGTCACATGGAGTGTGTTACCTTGGGAGGAGGAGTTGAATCGAGAGGAGTTGTTGGCATTATGCATTAGACAGTTGGAAAGAAAGTCAGAAGACATAGAGGAAGCAACTACAAAGTTAAGGGCAGCAAGGATACATAACAAGAGATGGTTTGATAAAAGACATAGACTGAGACCAAGATCCATACAAGATGGGGATTTGGTATTGGTTTATGATAGCAGTTTAGATAACCAGCATAGTGCCATGCGTAAAGTTTCCAAAAGATGGTTTGGATCCTATGTGGTAAGATAGGTGTTTGATAATGCTACTTATGCATTAAATGAGCTGGATGGGACAACCAAAAAAATTTCGGTAGTAGGGAAAAGAATCAAATTATTCAAAAGGCGAGAATCTACTACCTATGAGTTGCCAAAATTGGAAGAAAATAGTGGCCATGATACATGGGCTAGCCACGCAGATATGGAAGATGAAGAAGTAAAGGGTATAGTTGCAGAGGATGAGGAGGACTCAGAATCTGGTGACAACTAGGATTTTGGCACACACCGGAGGATGTGTAGGTTCAGAGGGGGTGGATGTCGTGATGTTATGAGGACATAGTGTGAAAAATATGGAATGCATCATCATCTGACTTCTCTATTGATCTAGAGAGTCAATGTGATCTGAGCCATTAGTACTACTGTGAGTTAAATGGATTATCCGAAAATACTAGATTTTTGGATAATTTTAGTCTATTTTTGATATTATTTATTGTAAAAATAAAAAAAGTTAGAAAAAGCTTCTAGATTAGGATGGCATGCAAAAAGCTAGTTGCTTTTTCATCCAATTAGAAGATTTTTCATAAAAAAGACAGATTGACGAAATCGCGCACGTCACGATCACTGTAAACAGGCTGAAAACTCTAGATTGAACTGAAAGAAGAAGAAGGAGTGATATGGGAGATCCGTGATCAAGTGTCCTTGGGTTTTACCCCCCTTTCAGAGCCAACGGAGCCATCAGATTTGGGTTCTGGGCAGCAGAGAAAGAGCTGATTTTTCTAATTCACGTTTTTGGTCTACAAAGGAGCTCCAGGAGAACTAATGTCTGGAGATTGCTTCTGAGTAGTGTGAAGATTCTAGGTTCTTTCAATATATATTGATTCAATTCATTGTGATTTGTTTTTGTTGTGTTTACCACTTGGGTATTCTCTATCTTCTCTTCCATCTCCTATCTCTACTTCCTTCTACTTCTGATCCCTGGTGGATTCGACCTTTCGATAAAAACCCCTCCAATAGTGCGACCACTTTGCACTATATATTTTGTATTGTACATTGAAACACTCAATTAGTTGTTGCATATAAAATATAGATACGATAAACCCTAAACACGTCATCACCTTTGGACTACATCCCCTCAAGAATTTCCACTCTTTGGTTGAGACCTCCGCCCCTTCGCAAGACACTGCAGTCAAAGCTCCATGCAACCATTGCGTTGACATAAACCGGAGCATCTCCTCCATGCCGTTAGGATATCGAATTGGTTGATGGTGCGTACTACGTCGAAATCCAGATCGCACTTTCTCTTGATCTTTCCTAGCTTGCTGGTACCTAGCAAGCCACTCTCCATAGAGGCATGGTGCAACATACAAAAGCGATTCACTTTCTCCTCCATTGCAGCATCCATTCTTTTTTCTACCCCATTTCCAACCACCACATCTCCAGTCAGTCTATCATCGTCCTTTAGTGACCATAGCATACTATTGTCTGAATCCATTGTTGGTAGCCATTGTGAAATATGCACTAGCGTCTCAGACACCAACCAACCTTCAGCCATGCTACCTTCTAGCCGAGCTCGTTGTCGCCTCAGATGCACAAGAAGGTGGATTTGTATCGTGAGCATCCTGGTAGGCAAGTATAACCCAAAGACAGATTGTCTCCACTGCTCTCCGCCTTGCGGATTCAATAGAGGACATCTTAATCTCCTTCTGTGAGATCCATTGCACAAAAATCGACAATCTGTAAATCGCTCCACGTATTTCTGGAGTAAGGCATCTTGCGATCGCGATCAGTAGTACAAACTGCCACAAATGAGAAAGCATTATGAACAATGACTACACTCCGAATAGCAAAATACGCAAGCTACTTACACTCCATTTGTAGTACAAACCTAACATATCTTATGCCAATCATGGGATTTTAGTCCTAATAATTGGTCGTCTTTAGAAAACACAGACCTAAGAGAACGCACATCATACTAGTCGGAGTGCGGACAGACTTGACTATTTGCTTCACAATGTGCTCTTTTTTAGTGGACAAAACCCAAGGAGCATGAGGTAGTTGCAAGCGACCATCAGCACTCGACTGTGGTCAAAGCGCCTCCATCTTGTCTACCTCCTTCAAATCCATTCGCGCCCCTACAGTGTCTCTCTTTCCTGTGATGTGGTCCCATAGCAAGCTGCTCACGTTCTTGAAAATATGCATGGGATCCAACAAGTGGTTGATTTGTAAGTGGGTCTAATATGGCAACTCATAGAAAACTGAGAATCGACGCATTCCATTTGGATATGACTCCATGTGGACCATTGTCATCTCGTACCAGCTTTGGGCATTCATATGTGATGGAGATCGTCCAAGAAAACCTTTCCTAAGTTCATGACCCTCTGACAAGAAAGCGACGTGTCCTTGATATACCATCTTCTTCATGGTTCATGACCTTCGGGAGTCTAACTGTGGCCCGTACCATGCATGATAACTTGAGGTAACCAGAACTGTCCCAACACCTCTATCCAGTGAATACAAACTTGAACAAGCTATGATAGATATTACCAACGAGAATGGAAGTCTACTTACCTGAGCACTCTCCGAATCCTGGAAAGTCATGCATCGTCCACATGAGAATGGCTCGAACCATCGATTGTCGCACTTGCTCATATCTTGCATGGTGACCCCCTCCTCCCACAAAATCTTAAGCTCATCGTCTAATGGACGAAAATACACGTCCATATTTTTGACTTTGTAGTGGCCGGGAACGAGTAAGCTAAGGATGAGATGTCCTTTCTTCATAGAACGCCATGGAGGGATATTGTAGTTGACAAGGACTATAGACCACACACAGTAAGAAGTTGAGAGTAGACCAAATGGGTTCACGCTATCCATAGACAGACCGAGCTGAAGATTCCTTGGCTCTTGGGCAAAGCCTAGGAAGGTAGAGTCAATGTGGCTTCATGCATGTGAATCCGTTGATATTCGTTGAACTCCATTTGTGGACCTATTCTACGCATGCCACGTTGTCAAGCTCGCCATGCCGGATGTATGAAACATGTAGTTTATGCAAGGGATAAGCGGAAAGTGTCTCAGAACTTTTTGAGGGATGGTTTGCCCTTGCAAGTCTTATCGATACCTGTGAGCACCACACTTTGGACATGTCTCCATAGTCTCGTATTCTCCTCAAAACAGTATGTAATCGTTGATACATGTATGGATGCTGTTGTAGTCCATGCCAGGCTTTCGTAAAACATGTCGTGCATCATCATGAGACTCGTTTTTAATGATAGTGCCGAAAACAAGTAAATAAAGCATACGTATAAGGTACATGAACAACTCAATTACACTAGCATCACTCCACCCATATTTTGCTTACACAGTTAGGAGTGCAAGTAGTGTCTTCAGGTGAGATACTTGGCACCCATCATATAATGGTATGTATGCTTCCTCTCTATGCAGATTAGAAGTCTCGACATCCATGGGAATCAATGCATCAATCATTGCCTCCATCTCAGGATCTAAGTTTGTAGGTAAGTTTAGAAGGCTACTTGTCTCCTCTAGTATTGACGGTATAGATTGGGTAGTACTTTCCAAGTGGTGGATTGGCTAAGGCAGTTCATCCATTACATGCCCACGAACTCTTCTAACTAGCCGCAAAGGGTGCACTCCTCCTCGGATCAGACGTCAACTCCCTGGATAGAAAATTTGCTAGCCACATCCAATGTTTTTGTATATGGTATTCAATTAGCTTGTGAATACAATGCATGATTAATATACACTTTTCTTACCATTTGCTCAAAATCTGAGATCACCTTATCAATGATCTCAGATTGAAACTCGCCAAAGCATTGTACATGTTCTATAGACAATCGACGTTTTCGTCTAATTTTCAACTTACATTGAGAGCAAGGACATGGGACATGCTGATTAAGATATGCCTCGTAATCTTAAACATCACGACCTTCATTGTTTTCCATTTTGTCTACGTTACGACAAACAATTTGTTTGTGTTATCATTCTTTTTTTCTTTCTTAAATTTTTTGAGAAGGGATTTCTTTTCTTGTAACTTAGCAAAATTAACGTATGTAAAGTCTCCACCCACCCACAAATTAACATATGTCGGAGTGTATCCCATCTCGTGGTATTGCACCGAACATCGCTACCACTCTCTCTTTGTTTTTTATCCATTCATTCTCTTCTCTCCTTCCATCTCTCTCTCTTTTTCTCTTTCTTTATTATGTTGTATGTTTATTCTCTCTCTCTTGTTCCTTCTTCCTTTTTCTCTTCCTCTCCCTCTCTCATTTCCTTTGACAAAACATCTCTTTCTCTCTCTACTACTAATTTCCTTTAACAAAACATCTCTCTCTCTCTCTACCACTACCACTACCACTACAATAAACAAGAAAAGAAGGAAAAAAAAAACCAACAACAACAACAACAACAACAACAACAACAACAACTACTACTACTACTACTACTGCTGCTGCTGCTGCTGCTGCTGCTGCTGCTGCTGCTGCTACTGCTACTGCTACTGCTACTACTACAAACAAGAAAAGAAGAAAAAACTACTACTACTACCACTACTACAACAACAACAACAAACAAGAAAACTAGACAACAATAAACAAGAAAACAAAAAAAAAATATTACTACCACAACAACAATAGTAACAACAAACAAGAAAATCACTACTACTACTACAAACAAGAAAATCACTATTACTACCACAACAACAATAACAACAACAGTAACAACAAACAAAAAAAACTATTACTACCACAACAACAACAGTAACAACAAACAAGAAAATCACTACTACTGCTACAACCACGACTACGACGACTACGACTACGACTAGGACTATGACTACCACAACAAGAAACCACTATCACTACCACTATCACTACAATAAACAAGAAAAGAAGAAGAAGAAAAAAAAAAACAACAACAACAACTACTACTACAATAACAACAAACAAGAAAAGAAGAAGAAACCACAACAACAACAACAATAACAACAACAACAACAAAAGAAACAACAACAACAACAACAACAACAACAATAACAAACAAGAAAACTAAACAATAATAAACAAGAAAAGAAAAAAAACTACTACTGCTACTACAATAACAAACAAGAAAACTACTATTACTACTATTAGTACTACTACTACAATCACGAGTACGATGACTATGACCACGACTACCACTACCACAACAACTCTCTCTCTCTACTACTACCACTACCACTACCACTATAATAAACAAGAATAGAAGAAAAAACAACAGCAACAACAACAACTACTACTACTACAATAACAACAACAAACAAGAAAAGAAGAAAAAACTATTACTACCACTACTACAACAACAACAATAAAAAAGAAAACTCAACAACAATAAATAAGAAAACCACCACTATTACTACTACTACTACAATCATGACTACGATGACTATGACTATGATTACGACTACCACAACAACAAACCACTACCACTACAATAAACAAGAAAATGTAATATTTTCGCTCGAAGTATTAAGTTGACCTTAAACCCCGCACACCCCGCGCAATAAGGCACCCCAAATTGATCTCCCACATCGTAAAATGTTGGCAGTTAAATGCGTACCCCGCACACGCATTAATAAACCCCAACCGTGTTGTGCAAATAAGGCTGAGACTAAAATCCGCAAGCTGCACGGGAACACCCTTCACAGGGAAAAAGGAGTTAATGGATAACTTTAGTGTAAATATTTGTATAATAAACCCCTCCCCCCTCAACCGATGCATGGCAAGGGAGAGGAGTGTGAGAACTCCTTGTGAGGTGGAGAGCATGGGGGAGAGAGAAGGCATGCAAAGTATGCCACGGGGGTGGCTATCTCTCCCCCCCCTTAGCCTATATAAACTCCCCCTAGAGCTTGGGAGGGATGCGGAGGAGAGAGAAGGGAGGATGACTGTTGCTGCTGCCATGCCATGCTGCCCAAGCCGTCACCATTGTGCCTCGTAGTTCGTCTGCAGCCGTGCTGCTGTCGCCCACTCCATCGCCATCATCATCGCCTTCATAATCATCATCTTCATCATCATCTTTCCCCCTTCCCAATCATTTCCTCCTCTCACGTCATCCTTGTACCTCAAAAGCAAAGAAGCTTCTTTAGAAGCTTCTAAAACAAGGCTTCTATAAGCCTTGTTCACCTCACCATTGCGGGTTAGCCTAAAATCACATTCTGTAAGGACCGTGTCCCGCACAGAATAGAAGATCCAGGGCAGAAAGGGATTCGATACGCGAAACAGTCAAAGAGGAGTTGCTGAACCAGAATTTGACTTGTTAATGGCTCCCAAGAAAATGGCGAGAGGCGCTCACGCAAGAGTTTCTACCCCAAGTCTACGCGTGGACATCCCTACGAGTCCTCATGCCCAGTTTCGTAAAAGAATAATTTCGCATTAAAGAAATGCATTAGGCACGTTTAATTTTCATGGGAAAAATGTATTTACGCATGTCTCTAATTCACGTAGTAAAGTTAAAATACATTTGGGGAATTTATCTCCTTGGACGATTTACAAGAGTTAGTGCATGTCGTGCATTTGGGTTTGTTTGCATTTCCAAGTTGCAAATCCTAAGCGCATATTATATAGGTTAAAACAAGATGGAATTGTTTAAATGCATCCTTGATTGGCCGCGAAAAAGAAAAGTGCATAAGGCATTTAGGTAATAATTTTCTACTTGTGGATTCATATGAGATAATCGTTGTCATCCATTGGATGTTGTTCAAGTTATTACATTGCATGGGAATGAAACCATGAACTTGCCTGTTGCATGCAAAGATGCTCGCATTTTAAGACAGATTAAGTGCCGTAGAATGGATTAAGTCAACATTAGTCTTATGACATTCGTCATGCATGAACTTCATTTATCGAAGTTGTATCTAGAAAAGGTTGCATGTCATATTAAAGCCTGAAATTCAATTGAATTAAACGAAAGGTTTGTAGACATATCTTTTGATGTAAATCTATGTAGGTTTTATGCAAATTATTCCCCCAAATTTTCAATCATTATGATTTTAGCAAGGAAAAGAAATGGTCATTGCAAACCTCATAGTTGCATAGAAGTAAAAGTCTATGATTCGCATACTTGCATGGAATGTTGCATCTTGAATCTACTTATTTGCATCTCTTAGGAAAAGTATTTGAATATCTTCTAAGCAAAGATCACTCTTGTCGCAAGACAATTAGATCGTTTTAGGTAGATCACTTGTAAGGGAATAACCCTCAAGGGATTCGTAAAAGTATAACTAGTTGGTACGATGAACACTTCAAAGTGCTAGGTAGGGTTTACTACGTTAAAA
Organism: Lygodium microphyllum; assembly: GCF_053477565.2. Classification (NCBI taxonomy): domain Eukaryota; kingdom Viridiplantae; phylum Streptophyta; class Polypodiopsida; order Schizaeales; family Lygodiaceae; genus Lygodium; species Lygodium microphyllum. The sequence continues at coordinate 8,188,409 of NC_141161.1, read as the reverse complement.
ATTCTGCCTAGTATCGCACTTGGAATGCAAAAACAAGACTTTTGAACCCAAGGGTCCTACCCACATTCACGGAATGATTGGGTTAATTGGACGCCCATACAATAACGATCTAGGATTTTACCCTAGGGTAAATTGGCCTAATACTAGACTTCCGATTCACTACAAGGATTTGAGCTAGTAGCGATGGCGATTAGCGATGGCGGGCAGCGGTGTCGCTATTTGCGTCACTATTGGCATCGATATTTGCGTCGCTATTTTGCATCGCTATTGGCATCGATATTTGCGTAGCGACACCAATAGCGACACAAATAGCGACGCTCCACAGGGGAAAAAAGCGGGCCGAAACCGAGTGCTGTTTCATTTCGCGTTTGCACGTTTTGTGTTTTGAGAGCGAGAGCGAGGGAGAGAGCGACCGTCGTGAGAGAAGGAGAGGAAGAAGACTTGCCGCCACCGCCGCCGCTGTTGTTCACAAAGGAGAGGAGGAGCCTTCATCACAAAGAGGAGCTGCCCCACACTCGCCATATCTCATCGGTGAGTCTCCCTCTCTCTTTCTTTTGCTTGTTTAAGGTTTAAATCACTTTCTCTTTTGCTTGTTTAGGAGAGGAAATGAGAGAGAAAGAGAGGGAGAGGGAGAGGGAGAGGTGGGGAGAGTGCATTCTCTCTCTCCCTCTCCCTTTTGCTTGTTTAAGGTTTAAATTACTTTCTTTTTTGCTTGTTTAGAAGAGGAAATGTGAGAGAAATAGAGAAAGAGAGGGTGAGGGAGATAAAGAGAAAGAGAGGGAGAGGGAGAGGGAGCGGGAGGAAATGAGAGAGGGAGAGAAAGAGAAAGAGAGGGAGAGGGAGAGGGAGCGAGAGTGCATTCTCTCTCTCCCTCTCCCTTTTTCTTGTTTAATGTTTAAATCACTTTCTTTTTTACTTTTTTAGGAGAGGAAATGAGAGAGAAAGAGAGAAAGAGAGAGAGAGGGAGAGGGAGGTGGAGGAAATGAGAGAGGGAGAGAAAGAGAAAGAGAGGGAGAGGGAGAGGGAGAGGGAGGGAGAGTGCATTCTCTCTCTCCCTCTCCCTTTTGCTTATTAAAGGTTTAAATCACTTTCTTTTTTGCTTGTTTAGGAGAGGAAATGAGAGAGAAGGAGAGAAAGAGAGGGAGAGGGAGAGAGAGGGAGAGAGAGAGAAAGAGAGGGAGAGGGAGAGGGAGAGGGAGAGAAAGAGAAAGAATGGGAGAGGGAGAGGGAGAGAGAGTGCATTCTCTCTCACCCTCTCCCTTTTGCTTTTGGAGAGTGTTAAGATATATTGTGAGAGGGAGAGGAAATGCGAGAGAAAGAGAGAGAGAGGGAGAGAGAGGGAGAGAAAGAGAAAGATAACATATATTGGAACGATAGCATATCCATGATTATGGTAATGGTATCCACTTTGGTTTTTTTATGGGTACCATTACATCAACTCCTTAAGAGGGCTAAAAATTAGTCATACACTTTATAAAGTCTAATTAGGAGATTTAAGATGCACAATAATAGACTTATCGATAATGGTATGCAATGTGCTTTGCCATGGGCCACATACATTGGTGACTCTTTAAGATGGCTTAAAATTGGTCATGTCCTTCATAATGTCCAAGTAGGGGATATAATTGTGATATGCATAATTCATTGTTTTTTTAGGAATTCTCGAGGGGATGTAGTCCAAAGGTGATGAGGGGTTTAGAATATGTCGTATCTAAATTTTATATGCGACATCTAATTTGAGTGTTTCAATGTACAGTACAAAATATATAGTGTAGCGTGGTCGTGCGGACGATATTTTCGTGTGGAGCGTATTGACAAAATGCGCTCCACAATGGACTGTGGTGTCATGGCAAGGTTCGAGCAAGAGAGCCGGCGATGAGCAACGGATCCGAACACGGTTGTGGATGAAATGGAGTATTTTGGGAACTTGCAAAGTATTATTACGATGGATTACCGTAGCTTCTCCATGATACTATTCGATGTGCAGTGGTTCAAAGTGGTACTTGGAGGAGCTGGAGCAACAGTTTGACGAGGTCCATCTGGATTTCTCGAAATAGATTCCAAAAAAAAATGGACGGATTTACGCGACACCTTTGTGTTGCCGGCCCATTGTGAACAAGTGCATAGAGTCATTTGCTTGCTAATTGCAATACGACATGGTTTATGTCACAATGGTTTGAACTCGCTTTGTATGCATTTGTGAACAGGTAATCTTCTATCCAAACCCCCGACAACCTCGATGGTGGTATGTTATACCTTCAACTCCTCGTAGTGCGAGAGATTATGATCAAAGTGATGTTTCGAGCATAGATGAAGATAATATGAAAATAGAGGGGTCGATGTTACAAGGGGTGGAGGCCGTCGCAAGCTTGGAGCCCGCATCGGCTAACAATGATGGAAATACAGGAGTCCAAGAAATTTTTGAGAACGAGGCAAACTCATTCTTTTGTGGTGACATGGCTATCGACCTTCCAGTGTATGCGGAGTTGTGTCAGGAGATTAACATGGGACCATAGGATACTTCATTCTTGGAGCATCCACTTACTCAATTTGTTGTTTAGATCTCTTATAAAGGTATATAAGATATGCATTTTAAGAGGGATTTTTTAAAAATGATTTATATTACTATGCTTTATATAATTTAAATTGATTATTCTAACACCATTTTTTATCTGTGCAAATGACATTTTCAGGATGAGTCGAGGGATGAGCGATGAGGAATTGCAGAACATCTTCACACGCATGTCTCCAGACTAGCTCGCGAGATTCAGAGAGATGGCAGACTAGGAGCTGTCTCGTTCTTCGTCAGGGCGCTCTGCTAGATCTGCTTTAGCGCGATCAGATGCTTCATCTTCGAGCTGTTGATCTCGACGCTCAAGACTTGGGCCAGAGGAAGGGACTACATCGGGATCAGGGGAATGCTGCTGTGGAGACACAGATGTGGTGTCTCCGTCTCGTCGTTCATCTAGAGCTGTGTCACCTCCAAGATTTGTCACACCTGTGGGGATGTCTACTCTAGTTACTCCGGCTTTTGCGCAGCCGTCAGCAGGTGGCACCCCTTTGGGTGCTACTCCGAGAGAGGTTACCCCCGTCGGTACACGGGATGTAGAGGGGTCTCCTGGATATGCCCAGGAGCGTGGACGGAGATGGGAGAGGACCCATCTTAGGTAGACTCCTAGGGATTACGGATATCTGGTTGATAATAGGTCAGGAGCCATCATCATGAATGATGAGGGGAGGAGGGTGATGGCTCGCATGAGAGAGTTGTGCCAATAAGTTTTTCGGCACAACGTCCTAGATCATTGGAAGAACATACCGGAGGGGAGCAAGGACTACATAGTAGCATCCTTGCATGAGGAGTTTCTAGTGCCAGCCGAAGTAGATAGATTCTCTACGGGCTGGATGATGGATTGCATGCGTGCATACATCTCACATATACGATCCGACGCACGCAAGGCAATCAAGAGTGGGGCTGCAAAGCCCGAGTGGTTAGATGCAGACGACTGGCACCGATTGAGGGAGGAGGCTACAAATTCGCTAGGACATTGGAGTCAGCAGCACGAGGCGGCGAGGGCACGACTCAAGGCCAGAGTGGTCCATCATCTTGGGAGTGGCGGCCACAGGACATATTTGGAGGACTTTGTAAGTTTCTCTTTTGTTTTGCTCGTTTGTTTTTTTGAAATATTCTTTGTAATGACAATCATGTTTCTAACAGCTAGCATTTTGTTTTCTTTGCAGCACTCCATTACAAATCGCGAGCCGCAAGGCCTTGAGACTCGATATGCAGAGAGGCACGGTCTCAATGCATTGATCGACTGATTGTATAGATACGGCGGCCCTGTAACTCACTCATCTTTCTTGTCCATAGTTACCATGAGATATTTGAATGCATTATTGTATGGTGGATTGAAATGTTGTTTCTTTTTCTGTAGAACTCGTTCGATGCTCCTTTGCGGCGGTGTCGAAGGGTTTATGAAAGCAAAGTCGCGTCTTCAGAAGACCTTGATAAATTTCAGGATAAAAGATCAAACAGATGAATAAGCAAGATGAGGAAATAAGGCCAAGACTCTGTTTTATTTCTGCCAATAACAAATACAAGGTTCAAGAAGAAGAAATCCGAAGAACCTCTGGGCATAAATCACCAACATGGCAGCGGCTATGTTTCAAAAAAAAACATCTGGATTACACAATCTGCTGAAGATTTGGTGTACTCATTGTCCAAATCTTTCTTGTTGATGCACTCTTTTAGCAAAAACACAGTTTTGTCCCTGATAGATGCAATATTGCATGTTTTGACTCAATTCATCAATTCTTCTGAGTGCAGTTATGGGAGACAAGATTCTCCACATGTATCGCTGCGCAGGATGATGTTGATTTGCTTGTGTCAGTCTCTGGACTTAGTAGGAGCATATAATCATGCATTATTGATGGCTGGAGGTTGCATGGCTTTTATGAATGCTTTTCTGTATGCTCTGAATTCTCTGTGTTGTACAGTTCGATTTCTGGATGCTATGGTGCACGGGAGGCAATTCCACAATCGTTATTTCATGATTTATGAATGCTCTCGATTCTGTATGTGTAGCAGTGATTACTCTCAGAGAATCAAAACCCTGATCTCAGTATAAAATCAGGCAGCTTGGACAACCTTGCGGACCGACTGCTTCTCGTTACACAGGCTGCAGCTCCACTTGTTACTGGACTTCTTCTCCTGCTTAACCTGCATCATTTGGCATCTGGTTGTCAATCCCAATCTTAGTTCAGCAAGTCACTCTTGTTAATCAGCTATAGCAGCCTGTCAACTCAGCATCATTGCTCTTCAGTCCACTACCAAAGGAAACCTCATTTGTTCCCTTTCACCAAAGAACTCAGTAATAGGTAATGCTGGGGCTGATGCCAATGAAGTCCTGTAGATATTGGAGCTTTCAAGCCCAATTGCAGCCACCCTGGACAGCGATGAAACTCGCAATTCCTGTCTCAGTTATTATCTTCACTCTGTAAGGCGATCTGATTTCGGTGTAGCTCCTTCAGTACGGCTTCCGACACTACAATCGTGCCTATCGCCATGCGAAAGCTCTAGTAAGCTTAATCGAAGAGTCCCTATCAGCAGGCCTTGGCTCCTCTTCGTTGCTGATGATCTGTCGCATTCAATTGCAGGTTGATGACGAAAAGCAGAAGCTCTCGTATGATAAGGAAGTGCTCGGTAGTCAGCCTGCAACGTCACCTCTCAGTCACTCGACGTCTTCTCGATGGATATGTCCACAGTTGTCTTCACACAGAATCACGCCTCTTAGGCTAGGCAACACTCTCCTCCTACTCTCGATCCCATGGCCTTCAATAACAACGCCCATATCAATCTTCCAATAAATCTGTTGCATAGTAGCCCTTCACCCCTCATTCGATCCTTCTTCCACCGGATTTTTCTAGCGTCATCCCTTCCTCCACAGTCCATCCTCTACAGATCTGCGATCATCGTTGGCATCCGTTGCCTATGTCCATATTTTTGTTTTCCTGCAGATTAATGGCCATGACCGTACTTCCCCTCTAGTAACTCTTTCTGCTCAATCCTATATCTCAATATATTACCGGTTCTGCAAGCTCATTGCTCCCCAAAAGCTTTCTCCCCTGTTTTTTTTTCCGTGAACCAGAAAAAGCCCACTTTTTTAGCCACACTTTCCTCTCATACACACGCAGAAAAGCGGCATCTTTCATCTTCACGTCACATGTCCCTTCAACTCTAGATCTTTTGCTTTGCTTCAAGCTTGGTAAAAGTACGAACACAAAGCATCTCAGAAAGATCCCAGAGGCTCACAAGAGCATCTGTACTCCCCACTACAAAGTACCTCCCAGTCGGATCAATGGCAAAACAATAACAACCTGCTGTGTGAGCATCAAGTGTGTGCAATGTAGCGACGCATATTTTCGTATATAGAAGTGTGTGGTATTTTCGTCGCTTCAAATGTCGGTATAAGGTCTGTATCTTGTAGTGATTGAGATTAGAAACCCTAGGGCCAATTGTTATCAGCCTAGTAAGGTTAGGGTTGGGTTGGATAAGAAGACATCCCAAACCCTACATCTTGACTAAACATAATTCTTGGCCAATGATCATCGTTTGATGGGAGAAACAACCCCACAACTTAGATGCGACACTTGTCTCATACAACAAGTTGCAACGTCACATGGCTTTATGCTTAAATCACAAGATAGATTTGTGACTCCTTGGAACAAGGTTGGCAGGTTCTAGTATAAGTCTAATTTGTAAAAGAATGAGTAGACATCCTGCTACATCACCCTTCTTGGGCTGATTTGCCAAGTTAGGGGAAGTTATGTATTTCCTAGCAAGCAATTGACAAATTAAGTTAGGGCGACAAGGTTACCCAGGATTTACTGTCTTAGATTAAGGAACCTAAGGTGTTTGTTAATTTGGGTATACAAGGTATAAACCCTAATCGAAGGATAAAAGGGTAAAACAAGCAATAAAACCCTGGAAGGATCTTGCCAAGTCGCAACCGATCCCAGATCGAATGCTGGATGCATTCGGAGAGATGGATTTACACCTTAGCAGTTGGCAAAGTAAATGACCACTGGATTGATTGTGTTTATATAAGTTAGGAGCATTGTTTGTACTTTCTTTGCTCGAGGAACTAAAGATGGAAAGATAATTAATGCTTCTATTTGAAGGCCTGGAGGGAGAGGTAGCATCAGTTACCCCCGACTGTTTGCCTGACCCTAGCCAAGGGGGTTGTTAGCCGCGCCAGGTACGTGGAGTGAACCCACCGTGAGAGGTCTCTCTATGGGTGCTACTTGGACCAGGAGGACGCTTAGCTGCCAGGGGGGCTCTAGCCATAAATCCCTTGCCTCCGCGTCCTGCACAAGAGGCCAACGTGACTTGGGATTGGATCTCAAGGCCCGCATACTAGTCTATGGGCGGAAACTTGGATTAGTAATCCCTGAAGATTCTTGGATTGCCTTCAAGCAGATTATGGATTGCCTTCGAGCGGATTATGGATTGCCTTCGAGCTGGATTATGGATTGCCTTCGGGCGGATTATGGATTGCCTTCGGGTGGATTATGGATTAGCCTTCGGGCTGGATTATTATAATGTATTCCAAATACTAATAAACAAGATCAATTATTGAAAAGGAACTTGTTTGACACCATTTTTCTATGTCAATGCTTAAGTTACGTGAAGGAACCAATGACTAATTGGCTAATTAAGGAAGCTGTTTTTGCGTGTCAAACTAAATGTGGTAGGTAATTAGACAACTAAAGCAATCCCCCGAGAAAAGTGCGGTGGATGTCGCCATGGGTCCATCCTATAGATGGATGGTCCCGGTTGGCCGGGAACTTTTCTCAACAGAATTGACAGCAAGGAACAATGACTTAGAATCTAGAAAGATAAAGTCCCGATTTGTGATGTTTTAGGGGAACAGAATGGGACTATGTCTTATGGGCAGAGAGGTTAAGCTTTGCATTCTTTTCGTTTCCCATTCTCCTTGAACCAAGTGCAGCATGAATCCACTTCGACCCTGATGTTTCTACGTAAAGTAGTTCACCTGGGGTTTGACGCTAGCTGCCCTTCTAGGAATTTTACCATTAGGAAAACCCTGATTCAGGTCGGTCCTAAGTGGGAACGGCCGGAATGCTTCCGCTTCGTGGCAGACTCGGGAGGACCTAGATCGCAAACCCTGTGTAATTCTGTGGAAGTGTCGGGTGGCACTTTCTAGACTCTCTTCCCGATGGAAGACGTGTCCTGCAAGTGAACAAGTGGACATGTTACAGAAAAGAAGAAACAACAACAACAATAACAACAATAGAAACTACTACTACTACAATAACAACAAACAAGAAAAAAAGAAAAAACTACTACTACTACTACTACAAACAAGAAAACTAAATAACAATAAACAAGAAAAGAAAAAAAATTGCTATTGCTACAATAACAAGAAACAAAGAAACTACTATTACTACTACTAATACTACTACTACAATCACAACTACGACGACTACTACCACGACTACGACTACCACAACAACAACTACTACTATCACTACCACTACCACTACTCCTACTACTACTACGACTACCACAACAACAACAAACAAAGAAATAAGAAGTTAAATAACACTACTGCTACCGCTACCACTACTACGGCTACCACAACAACAACAAACAAGAAAATAAGAAATTAAAGAGCAACTATCACTATTGCTACCACTACCACTACCACTACCACAACAATAACAAATAAGAAAATAAGAAAATAAGAAATAAAATAAAAACAACAATAACAACAACCTCTCCCTCCCTCCCTCTCTCCCTCCCTCCCTCTCTCCCTCTCCCTCTCCCTCTCCCTCTCTTTCTCTTTTTCCCTATTATGTTTAATGTTTTCTCCCTCTCTCTCTCTCTCGTTCCTTCTTTCCTTTTCTTTCTTCCTGTCCTTCTCTCATTTCCTCTCCCTCTCTCAATACACATGATTTTTAACAAAAACAAGTAAAAGAAAAAGAGAAAAAACAAAAACAAAGTAAGAAGGAAAAATGCACTCATCGTAAAGGCCCGAGGATGGATTCGGTGGCTCCTCTTCACGACAACAGCTCCTCTTCGCCCTCCATACACTTCCTCCTCTTCTTCGCGAATGACGTCGGTGGCGGTGAGAAGCTTTCCTTCTCCCTCTTTCTCTCTTTCTCTCTTTCTCTCTCTCTCCCTTTCTCTCAACAAATGCAAGATGGAGTTTGCTCTCCCTTTTGCTCTCTCTTTTGTTTATTTGCACAAAATAATGGGCTTAGGTTTCGGCCCGAATTTTTTCATCTGAGCACCGTCACTATTTGCATCGCAAATAGCGACGCCGGAAACTGCCGTCACTATGCCTCTGTATCCTTGTAGTGAATGTACAAAAAAATTAGCCACATCATTATTAGTAACCTATCTTTCAAATTTTATTTCTTTTAATGATTCTTATAATTGACAAACAAGGGCTCAAGTGAAGCAAAGAGATGTTATGGTACCTAGGACTAGTAATCTAGATGCATCATCAATAGGGAAGAAGAATATAATAAAGAGGAAAAAAAGGGTAGAAGTTAAGATTACCCTAAAAATTAAGAGTAATAATACTAACCACATGAAGACAAGTCCCAAATGCATAGGCAAAAAACAAAACTACCAAAACAAAAGACAAAGACAGTGTGAAGGTAGAGAAATACCATGATCCCAAAAAGTAAGTTGAGATTGAGGAGAAGATTAGGGGCTGGGTTCAAGAAGTGCCAATTCATCTACATAATGCCAATCTAGTACTCAATAGTGAGATATATGAGTTGACTAGTATGAGCCCACCTTTGTTCCCCATTGAGGGGAAATCTAGTACACAACCCACCTACTTATTAGGAGCCAAGTAACAATGTGTCCTCGACATATCACAATTACAAATCCAAGAGATACAAGACTGGAGTGTATGATTATAATGGAATAGATTCAAGCTTACTAACCACTTCCATCTCTAATTAGGTGTCCCTACCACTCGATTTTCTAATGAAACAAAACCTAGAGTTATGGTAAACTTTCAAAAGAAGTGGATGGAAAAATGTGCACAGCAAATAATTGGTTTAATTATGGGGTAGGACATTGAAAGTCACATACCTGTCCTAACCCTGAATCCCATGCCAAAAACATGACAAGTCAATGCCTTCTAGGAAGTAACCAAAATGCATGCAAATTTCTAGTCATTTCATTAGGAGATACAACTAGAAAAGGGATCACAGATGCTAGAATAGGTATTAGTATTTTTAGCCATATCATTCTATGGGCTTTTGAGAGTCCCTCTTATAGAGACCGCTTTCTTTGACACGACATTAGCAAACAATACTAAAGTAACACCATTTAGAGTCTTGAAGGACTCGTTAATCAAGAGTTAGGATTCCAAAGCTTAATTAACAGCATTATCATGAAGGAAATGGACTCCAATATCTTGCTACATAAACTTTGGATGAGAAGTTATTGAGAAATTGAGAACTAGGGTAATGGATTTATGTTCTTCAAGAACCAAATGGAGATATTCCAAGTGGATACCTCACTAGTAATGTTGATGCCATATTTGCAATACTAAAAGGAGATTCACCAAGCGTGTCTAACTATGGCCCTCTAACAAAGTATGTTCATTGCACGAGAGAAAAAATGAGATTGAATGCACATTCTTACAACCATCAACCTACCCTTCATTGAATGATGAGGACAATTACATAGGAACATTCAAGAAAGTGAGCATTTATGAGAAGGCTACGAATGCAAATGATGTGACAGCCCTACCCTTAGTACCACTTTGCATAATGGCAAGAAGTGATGTGTCTGAATACCCTTAGTACCAATTTACATAATGGTAAGAAGTGCAACCAAAGCCAAAACTCCTCCCATGACTTACCATATACAAACAAATAATCTTAGAGTTGATGAAAATCCTTGAGTTCTAGAAGGTAGCACTAAGCAGTAACCTTGGAGCTAATCTTAAGTCCCTTGAAGGTAGCACCCAATAGTAACCTTTGAGAAAGCCTTAAGCTCCTTGAAGATATTCTAGAAGCTTAGAAATGGAAGTGGAACAAGGTACTTGACCTAAACCTCTCATACAATTGGGTTATTCTAGAGAATATTGAAGCTCTATCTAATTATGAGAAAATGGATGATGATTCTTCCAACCAACATGACTCAGTAAATGAGTATCCTGATTGTGAATTTGAGGACAAAGCCTCTATCAATGAAATCTAAACCATTGACTATGATATTGATGGGCACATAGTATAGCAAATTATCATCGACTCTAAATTGAAAGGAAATATTGTGTTGCTTGTTGAGAAAACGTAGTCAAGATGGATTGTGACTTGACTTGGCTTGAGTACCATGAGGTATTAAATTACATCACAAATTGATTCATTAGAACCAACCACAATATACAAACTTGGACTCCGCCATTAAATGAAACGCTCTAATCTCATTAGGGGAAGTTTGACGTAAAAAAGATGGCATTGTAAGGGAGTTTGACCAAAGTATTTTCTCAAGAATGGGGGCACGGTAATTTTTTTATAAAATAACTCCAAACTTGTCAAAGATTGCATTTTTTGAACCTACTACTAGGGAGTATGGTAAAGGAATCTTTGGTATAACTTCCTCCTTCCACTTCCAAACCTTAACAAGCCATATACAAATGGAAAGTTCTTGAAGATTAGGTTCTAAAAATGCAATCACTAACAAGTTTGGATTTCATTTGAGAAAAATTTAATATGCCCCCATTTTATGAGGAAATCTTCTAGTAAAACTCCCTTACAAGGCCATTTTTTAACCTCAAACTTCCCCTAATGAGCAAAGGATTTGACTTCAACTCTAAATCCAAAGTAAACTTCCATAAAACCCTGAAATCTTTCAACCTCCTAGAACTCAACACATTAAAGGAATATTCCAATCCATCTGAGATGAAAAAATTCAAAGGAGGGAGGGTCAAAAAAGGATAAGGACTCAAATGTTGAGAAACAAAAGAAACCCTAGAGTCTCCCTAAGCAATTTAAAAAGTTCAAAAAAGTAGGCTAAATTGTCATTGCTAGGCATAAATGATAAGGACAAGACAATGAATCAATTGAAGGACCTACCAAGATTAAGAAAGTCAATTTGGCCAAAGAAGAGAAGAAGCCTTGATCCATGCCTATAGTAGCTAACAACCTATTGACAAAGGTCAATGAGACTAATATTATGAATCTCTTAAAGGATTTTAGGGATGTTTTTGCTTCGTTACTAGAAAAATTCAAAAGAATAGAACGTAGCTCTACATTTTGGTTTCATTGCTTAGAACAACGGATTCAAGCTTGAGGGCTTGCATGCTTCAAATTGAGCATCGAAGTAAGGGTTTCATCCCCGAACCGGAGCTTGAGATAGATAGGAGATTTTGGGATTTAATCCGTTGTCGAAGAGTTTGTGCAAGAGCTGCAGAACACGGGGTTCAAGGGACAGCAAGGAAAGAGGCTAACAAGAAGAAAATTGAATTGTTGATGCCAAAGTACACTATATTTCTTGTCAAAATGAGTTACATGAAGCTCATGTTCAGAAAAATCTGAACATATTCAGTTTCCTGTTTGTGAAGAGATCTTTGCAAAGATTGCATCTAGAACCATATCCATAACCATTATAAGAGCCAAGAGTATTAATGAAGACTGAAGTTCCGTAGTCCAGATTGACATACAAGTAAGATCCTAGAAGTAAAAAAGATTCCTGTACCCAGTGCTGTAACCAGGATAATGGCAAAAACTGAGAGGATGATGATTAAAGCCAGCTTAAGCTGACCCTGCACCATAGGAAGATACACCTATTTCAGTATACGGGCCCTCTCAGAGATGCAGAAGCACTTTATAGTTGATTAATGCCACTGCACTATATAGTATCAACCAACTTGCAAAAGCATGAGAGTAGTTTCCACTAGTAGGTGGTGAATTTGCTCATCTTCATTGAAACAAGCTAATGATTCCTTAAGTGTTTCATCTTCCTGAAGATAAAAAATGAGAACATTCTTCTCCCCAACACTGGTAGCCTTTTTATCAAGACCGTAGGCAATGGCAGCAGCAGTAGGCTCGTTAATGATCCGCATGACATTCAGACCAGAGATGACTCCAGCGACCTTTGTAGCTTGCCTCTGTGAGTCATTGAAGTAGGCAGGCACTGTAACGACAGCATTTTTGACGGTGCTTCCCAGGTAAGCCTCTGCAATTTCTTTCATCTTTGTCAGCACCATAGATGAGATCTCTTCTGCGGCGAATTCCTTGACCTCACCCTTGTACTGCACAGAGATCATAGGCTTATCGCCAGGGCCAGCAAAGACCTTGAAAGGCCACAATTTGAAGTCGCTCTAGACGGAAGCGTCAGTGTACCGTCTGCCAATTAGACGCTTGGCATCGAAGACAGTGTTGGTGGGGTTCATGGCGACCTGGTTCTTGGCAGCATCACCGATGAGGCGCTCAGTGTCAGTGAAGGTAACGTATGAAGGCGTGGTGCGGTTGCCTTGGGCTCAGCAGTGTATGGGCCGTGTGTACCTCACGAACGGCACCCATATCCTCCTCCCTTCTCTGATAAGTCTGCCCCTTTGTCCTCTCGTCCGCAACACAGCCCGCCATCAATGCCCTGAAGCTCACGGAGTTTATGACGCTGCCTTAGGATGAAAACAGAAGGCATCAGATAGTGCTCTTCGTCTCCTGTGTCCAAAACTTCAGGGCTCCCGATTCTGCAGAAGCGCTATGGCATTTCAGAGCAATGAGTCGTCCTTTCTCTTGAATGTGCCGTTTCTGAGAAGGAAGAACCACCTGTAAGGGGGATGATCTGTGTCGTCAAATCCCTGACATTCGTAATTTTCTCCCGCTTTTTCTCTCCTTTCTCCCCCAATTAGCATTGCCCCCTTCCTTCCTTTTTTTCACACGCTCCTATTTTCCCTCCCTTCTTAGCTTTTTAAATCCCTCATTAGCGACACTTTCGTCTAGTCTCTTTGCCAATAATGGCATGAAAATCTCTCACCAGCATTGGATAAGGATGAAATCCAATTACGGACCTTAAAATATAATGTGTAGTCTCTTCATTTATAACCAAGTATCTTATTGCTTCTGATGCCACATCTTTCAACGTACCTGTACCAAACTGGACAGCACGTACCTCAATTCCAAAAAGTCTCATTCTGAATACTTTAAGAGCCTGTCGTTCCATATCTTTGGCGCCAATGTAAACAACACATTGTAACCCAAAACAAGCACACACTGTAACAGTGATAACTCCATGCTTCTCATAGCACATTTCAATGCTTAGCCTCCTTCTTTCCAACTCCTGGATGTGGTTATCATTAGGTATTTTTGATGTAGCTGGAGAAGGAGAAGACAAAGTCCTAACATGTTCACCAGCATCAGTTGTGCTTTCCACTCAACCTTGCTCAACATAGGCTGAAAGCATCTCATCATATTCGCCACTTTTGTCTCCAACTCCTCCCCACTATACTTATACGCATAAAATAAATGTTATCACAACAACTAAGTATGTACAAAGTACCAAATCCCATGCACAACTTTTGGGTGGTTTACACACTTCGAATGCGCAGCAATACGACATCCACCCCCTCTAAACCTGCGCATCCTCCGGATGTGCCAACTATCCAGGATCATTCAACTCCACAAACAGGTCAAGTCCATCTTCTTATTCTAGTAAACCTGTTTCTCCATCAGCTTCATCATCTATGTCTTCTGTCTCATTAGCTTGTCTTTCTCCTATCTGCTCTTCTTCTATCAATGCTTCAAGTGCATATTCTTCATCTTCTCTTCTCTTGAAAATCTTGACTCGTTTTCCAGCAATAGGCACCCTCAATTTTGTTCCATCTAATTCAGCCAGCTCATAGGTACCATTGTCAAAAACCTTTTTCACTTCATATGGTCCAAACCATCTTTGAACCATTTTTCTCATACTACTATGCTGATTTTCTAGACTACTGTCGTAGACTAGAACCCAATCTCCTTCTTTTATGGCTCTAGGCCTCAAGCGATGCCTTAAATCAAACCTGTCCTTATTTCTGAGACGGGCTGCCTTCAAACGGTCAACGGCTAGCTGCACATCTTCTGCCCTTCTCTCTAGTTGACGAATCCGAAGGGCTAACAACTCTTCCCTTGATAAATCCTCATGCCACGGAAGAACACTCCAAGTGAGAGCACAAATTTCAGTAGGCATGACAGGTTTTTGCCCATACATCAACTCCGCAGGCATGTATCCAGTAGTCACACTATGTGTAGAGCGATCAGCCCACAATGCAAAAGGTAGTAATCTCGGCCAATCTCCAATCCGTCCTCTACAAGCTTTTGCCAATGCTTTAACTATTGGCGGATGTCCTCTTTCACTTTTGCCATTTCCCTCTGGATTATAGGCAGTAGTAAGAGCCAATTTAATCCCAAGCCGTGAGAAGAATTCTCTAGCTTCATCAGCATCTAGCTCTCCACGATCAGCTGTAATCTTACCTATACATCCATACCTGCAAAATATTTCTTCCAACAAGAATTTACATACTGTAGTGGTGGTCTTCGTCCGCAACGGTCTACCTTCAACATAGTTTGTAAGATCCTCCCTAGCCAAGACAAGATATCTCATTTGCCAAAGTCCCACTGGCAAAGTAACCAAGTCTACCACCCACTTGTAATGCATACATAGTGGATAAGTCGGATGCAGCTCATCACGATGTCGCACTAAAGAGTAAAGCTGGCAATCCCTGCAAGTCTCCACAAAGTGAGAAACATCTTTATACATTCCTTTCCACCAGTATCTTTCTTTGATTTTCTCATAGGTAGCCCACACACCTCTATGTCCAGCCCATGAGCTCTCATGAAACTCTCGCATAATCTGTATCTGCATCGCTACATCACAAACTACTCTCAAGGGCAAGCCTCCTCTCTTCTTTGGATGCTTCCAAAGAAACCCATCTTTCAAGAAATACCCATAAGCCTTCCTTCTGATTTTCTTGAATTCATCATCTGTCCAATCAGCTCTTCGAGTCAATGAACTTAGATACTGTCCAATTTGCAGCCATTCATCAACATAAAGTTCTTCATTAAAGGCTTCAACAGTAGATACATGACAATCATGAATAAGGACAGAAGCAGCAAACTCTGTCTCATCATCTTCTGCAAGCATTGACTCCTCATCCTCATATCTTGCTCTAGAAAGCATGTCAGCAACTGGATTATCTTTCCCTGCTATGTGTCGAAATTCTGGATTCAATGATTTGATATAGGCAATCCACCGAAGCATCGCTATATCTGGAGTTGAGCAACTAGTAATCATGCCAAGCAAAGGCAAACAATCTGTTTCCACAATAACTGAAGCTCCAATAAAATATCCTTTGTCATACTTCAGTGCAGTGACTACTCCCCACAATTCTCTTTTAATCTGCGGATATCTCCTTTGTCGCTCATTAAGAACTTTAGCTCCAAAGCGGATTGCATACCTATTTCCATCAGCATCATCCTGTCCCACAGCCCAACCTATGCCAATAGGGCTAGTATCAACTGTCAATATGATCGGCCGTCCACACTGATAATCCGCCTTGCGTAGAGTAGGAGCTGATTGCAACAGCTTCTTGAGCTTACGCATGGCTTTTGAATGCTTCTCATCCCAATGAAATTTCTGCCCCTTTCGAAGCAGCTGATAGAGAACATCTGCAATATGAGCAAAATGAGGAATCCAAATCATGTAAAATACACAAGCTCCCACAAATCTCCGCACCTCTGAAGTAGTCGAGCAATACTCTGCAATCATGTTTATGGCATCCACCTTTGCAGGAGAAGGCTTTCTGCCATAATATCCAACCATATGCCCAACTATGATGACTTCATTAACAGCAAAGACAGATTTCAGCCCTGAAAGTGTCAAATTTACCTCCTCTAATCGTGTCAATATTTGCTCACAAGCATTCAAGTGATCAGCCACAAACTGTCTACATCCACGCAAATCAAGACTTTCATTCTTTTCTTCTTCTGCACAACCCTTAATAGGCACATCATCTAGAAAAGGCATGGTAAACTGCGGAATATAGTCTCGAAGAACTCTATGCATAGCATTCATCATATGAGCAACTGAGTTTGTAGCACCTTGAGGCAAGGTACACATCCTCACAAGACCAATAGGTGTCCGCATAGTAGTAATATCCCTGCTTTCCAAGGCAAGCTGAAACTGATCATAACCTGAATACAAGTCACCTAGTGAATAGATGGCTCGTCCTGCAAAAGCCTCAGCAAATTCATCCACAACTGGACCTGTACCCACATTCCTGATTGTCACTTTGTTCACGGGCTGCATATCCTGAATAAATCTCAAAGTACCATTCTTCTTTGGTACAGTAAACCACCTGTTAGAATAGGGTGCAGAAGAGGGTTCCAAAATCCCCATTTTAATATTCTCATTCAGCAACTCTATCAGCTTTGGCAAGTGTGCTTTAGGCACAGGTATAGGACGTATATTCCATGGTACATGAGGAACAGTGAAGATGACCATAGGTGCAACCAATTCGGGACTAATGCAGCCAATTTCATGTGGAAAGAAAGCAAATGCCTTACCATGACGTCCAAGCATCTCTCTAAAACATTCTTTTTCCACTGGAAGCAAAAAATCATCATTTCCAATCTTCAATTCTGCAAGAGTTTCAGCTGTAAACTTATGTCCAATATTTGCAAGATCCCTCAACATAGGCTGCTTCATAGCTTTTTCAATCTGTTCATCACTATCAGAAGGAAGCGGGCCTGCAACCGGCTTAACCTTCTTATCAACTGTTTTATATTTTGTGTCAACCTTGGCATCATTCAAGCACTCTTTCCTTTGATGCAATTTCTGCAAATTTTCAGCATCTTTCAACTCTGTTGGCTGAAAAATTTCAGCCTTTAGCTCTATGGACTGCATGGGTGCAGTCTGAAACTCTGTATGCAGAAATTTTTCTGCATTCAACTCTGTTGGCTGAATGAATTCAGCCCTCGGCTCTATGGACTGCATAGATGCATCTTGAAACTCTGTATGCAGAAATTTTTCTGCATTCAACTCTGTTGGCTGAATGGATTCAGCCCTCTGCAATTCTATTAGCTGATCAAGATCAGCCATAAATTCAGCTTGCTGAGTTTTCTCAGCCTCTAACTCTGTTTGCAGCATAAAACCAGAAATTTCCTGAAACATATCCAAGGTTTGCACAGGTATGATCTTTGAACCCTTGCATACATCAGTTTTCAGCATTGCTCTTATCTCAAACAATGTATCTGCATAAGACATCCCTTCATACAATCCATCCACATGCTCTTCTGCTTGCAAAATACCTGCATTCTTCAACTCTTTCTCCTTACGACCAATGTACTGCCTGGCAGCTCTAGGCAAATCTGAAATTTTCTGATAACTCACTGAACTATCTGAAGTAATCCCAACAAAGTTATTGGAGAAAGACTGGCTGCCAGGAGGCGAGATCTCCTCTTTTCTCCGCTCCGTACCACTGGCGTCTCGCAAGACAGCGGTACCTAATGAAAATCCAACTCCTTCGCAGGTAGTGGTGCCTCGCGCAAGGAGTCCCTGTTTCTCGGATGATTTACCCCAACAGTCATAAACTGAACAGCTCGCATACCATCTTTACTGCGTATCCGCGCATAAGCTGACCCATCATCCATCACTTTTGTTTCCATTCTTGCTTCTGTAATGAAAGGCTGTCCAAGAATAATCGGATAAGAGCATGAATCCTGAACAAAGCAATGATAATCCTCTTCAACATTACCAATAGAAATTTTGATACTCGGACAAGCAGCATACATATCACCAGAAGTATTATTGGCGGCTCTCATGCGCCAGCCATGCTGTGCATCCATAGGCCACTTACCACTCTCATAAACACCTCGAGCAATAAGATTAATCTCAGAACCATGATCAACTAAAGCAATCAAGGGAATTTGTTTCTCTCCAATCCTTACCACTGTCTCAGTGGTTGCTCTAGCCCAATGACTTCGTGAAAAATGACTGCGAGGAATGAGAATAGGGGTCTCATCATCTTCATACTGCATAGGCTGCACTATTTTTTCCAATTGTGGATTAACAGAAGCATTCTCAACCATCACTGCATCATCATGCTCTTCCCCAAGAGCTCCATGCCACAATCCCTGTAAAGCAGGTCCTTCCATCGCATGCCGTTTCCTCCGCAAAAGATCCTGCATCTGATCCTGTATTTCTCTTCTAGCAATCCCAAGAGCCTCTCCAACAGTAAAAGTGACTTCACTATTCAAAATTCTTTCATGAAAAATCTTACTCATATCCGTTTGCATATCAAGGTCTGACAAGAGCTTGAATCCTGGCTCTTTTCTTGGTTGCCTCTTTTCTTTCTGCTTGTCTCCCATTGGTTGATCAGAACCTGTTTGAGCTGGAGAATTTGGCATAGGTGGAGCTGTAACAGGTGGTGAAACAAAGTCACCCCCTCTAGTCTTTTTGGAGGAACTAGGACCCTCCTCATCTCTTCTTCTCTTTTCTTCAACCATGGCATCTAAACCCTGCGTTTTAGCCATATAAGCAAAAATAGAATACCTGTCAACAGGAGAATCCCATCCTGTTTCTCCTCAGATGCTAGAGCCCACACAAGTCATAGTAGAAGTTTGAACTTTCCCTCTTCTCGCTATCTCCAAGGCAGAAGACCATAAAGCAGAGTCTCCATCAGATTTCTGCTCAAGCTGGACTCCAAAAGCTGAAGCATCTCCTCTAACACTCACATAAGCGGATCGCGCAGCCATATCATCAACAAGCTTCTTCATACCTCCCTTACCAAAGTTCGTGTCAAGAGGAGCACCAGTCTCTGTCAGCCATATCTTCCCATCTTGTCCCCAGAACACTACATTCTTCTTACGTGCTTCCTGAAAAGCATCACAATCTCTGCAGTGTTGGTGCTCTGTACTATCACACCAAATACATCGTCGCTTTTCTTTGACCAGCTGGAAAAGCAGTCACTGGAGCAGGTGCTACAGCAGGTACTGACATAAGTTGCTCCTTTAACTTACCAACTTCAGCTTTGACTGCTTCAATCGTCAAATCCGCCAAGCCTTTAATAACATCATCTACAGATAAGGGCACTGGAGCAGCAGGTACTGGTGGATTCACAACAGGAGGAGTAGGCTTAGGCAAAGAAGCAGCAGGGGTAGAAGAAGAAGTCTCCAAGGATTTTTCAGGAACTGATCCTGTATTTCGATGCAATCTGACTCTCCTGCGCTGCTTCTTGACAAGAGCATTCACAGCATCAATGACATGTCTCCACTCAGTCTTTAAACCTGAATCAGTAGCTTGATCTTCCAAAAGATCATCTAACTTTTCCTGTAAATCAGCATCTGCAGCTTGCAAAAATAACTCCACTTTTTGCATCTCCAAAGCTTGCTGTTCAGTCCCATCCAACTGATCATAACGGCTTTCAAACTCTCGCAGAAGAGCGGTAACAGAAAGTCCCTTATTAGGCATAGAAACCCATGCTAAAAAATTCCTGCGATTCATAAGACCTGTATCCTCCAGGAAATATTCATCTTTTAATGCCTTTCTAAATTCAGCCCAACTTGCATGTGCCTCTTGAATTTCTGCAATTCGACCTTCAAGAGCGCGCACCACGATCCGCAAGAAGTAGCGGCTCCAAACATCTTGAGAAACCCCAAAAAACTTCATCTTTTCTTCATACAAATGCAGGTAAGTTGACACTTGCTGGCCATTAAACTGCTTCATCTCCTGTTGGACAGCTTTCAAAGCATCCATAGCATCACTGTCTCGTTTTGCATGAACTTGCTGCTGCATATACATAGTAAATGACTGAAACAGGTTCTTCATGACATTATCATCTGTCATCTCTTCTTGCGAGTCTCCCATCTTGCTGATGACGCAGCACTTTCACGTCAGGTTCACCAGAAATGTCGAAGAGTTTGTGCAAGAGCTGCAGAACACGGGGTTCAAGGGACAGCAAGGAAAGAGGCTAACAAGAAGAAAATTGAATTGTTGATGCCAAAGTACACTATATTTCTTGTCAAAATGAGTTACATGAAGCTCATGTTCAGAAAAATCTGAACATATTCAGTTTCCTGTTTGTGAAGAGATCTTTGCAAAGATTGCATCTAGAACCATATCCATAACCATTATAAGAGCCAAGAGTATTAATGAAGACTGAAGTTCCGTAGTCCAGATTGACATACAAGTAAGATCCTAGAAGTAAAAACAGATTCCTGTACCCAGTGCTGTAACCAGGATAATGGCAAAAACTGAGAGGATGATGATTAAAGCCAGCTTAAGCTAACCCTGCACCATAGGAAGATACACCTATTTCAGTATACGGGCCCTCTCAGAGATGCAGAAGCACTTTATAGTTGATTAATGCCACTGCACTATATAGTATCAACCAACTTGCAAAAGCATGAGAGTAGTTTCCACTAGTAGGTGGTGAATTTGCTCATCTTCATTGAAACAAGCTAATGATTCCTTAAGTGTTTCATCTTCCTGAAGATAAAAAATGAGAACATTCTTCTCCCCAACACTGGTAGCCTTTTTATCAAGACCGTAGGCAATGGCAGCAGCAGTAGGCTCGTTAATGATCCGCATGACATTCAGACCAGAGATGACTCCAGCGTCCTTTGTAGCTTGCCTCTGTGAGTCATTGAAGTAGGCAGGCACTGTAACGACAGCATTTTTGACGGTGCTTCCCAGGTAAGCCTCTGCAATTTCTTTCATCTTTGTCAGCACCATAGATGAGATCTCTTCTGCGGCGAATTCCTTAACCTCACCCTTGTACTGCACAGAGATCATAGGCTTATCGCCAGGGCCAGCAAAGACCTTGAAAGGCCACAATTTGAAGTCGCTCTAGACGGAAGCGTCAGTGTACCGTCTGCCAATTAGACGCTTGGCATCGAAGACAGTGTTGGTGGGGTTCATGGCGACCTGGTTCTTGGCAGCATCACCGATGAGGCGCTCAGTGTCAGTGAAGGTAACGTATGAAGGCGTGGTGCGGTTGCCTTGGGCTCAGCAGTGTATGGGCCGTGTGTACCTCACGAACGGCACCCATATCCTCCTCCCTTCTCTGATAAGTCTGCCCCTTTGTCCTCTCGTCCGCAACACAGCCCGCCATCAATGCCCTGAAGCTCACGGAGTTTATGACGCTGCCTTAGGATGAAAACAGAAGGCATCAGATAGTGCTCTTCGTCTCCTGTGTCCAAAACTTCAGGGCTCCCGATTCTGCAGAAGCGCTATGGCATTTCAGAGCAATGAGTCGTCCTTTCTCTTGAATGTGCCGTTTCTGAGAAGGAAGAACCACCTGTAAGGGGGATGATCTGTGTCGTCAAATCCCTGACATTCGTAATTTTCTCCCGCTTTTTCTCTCCTTTCTCCCCCAATTAGCATTGCCCCCTTCCTTCCTTTTTTTCACACGCTCCTATTTTCCCTCCCTTCTTAGCTTTTTAAATCCCTCATTAGCGACACTTTCGTCTAGTCTCTTTGCCAATAATGGCATGAAAATCTCTCACCAGCATTGGATAAGGATGAAATCCAATTACGGACCTTAAAATATAATGTGTAGTCTCTTCATTTATAACCAAGTATCTTATTGCTTCTGATGCCACATCTTTCAACGTACCTGTACCAAACTGGACAGCACGTACCTCAATTCCAAAAAGTCTCATTCTGAATACTTTAAGAGCCTGTCGTTCCATATCTTTGGCGCCAATGTAAACAACACATTGTAACCCAAAACAAGCACACACTGTAACAGTGATAACTCCATGCTTCTCATAGCACATTTCAATGCTTAGCCTCCTTCTTTCCAACTCCTGGATGTGGTTATCATTAGGTATTTTTGATGTAGCTGGAGAAGGAGAAGACAAAGTCCTAACATGTTCACCAGCATCAGTTGTGCTTTCCACTCAACCTTGCTCAACATAGGCTGAAAGCATCTCATCATATTCGCCACTTTTGTCTCCAACTCCTCCCCACTATACTTATACGCATAAAATAAATGTTATCACAACAACTAAGTATGTACAAAGTACCAAATCCCATGCACAACTTTTGGGTGGTTTACACACTTCGAATGCGCAGCAATACGACACCATGCTACAAGTAAGTATTTTTGGTTTTTGGTGATTAGTTGAGTAGGAAAAATCAATTCAGTACTTTACTATTGATCTTTGTCACATTTAGAGCAGGATAGGAAGGAGAAATCATAGTGGGAAGCTTGAAGTTCACTACTGTAAAATAGTCTTAAATAGGGTAATAACATGGAAAAATGGGAGAAAAAGAGGGCTCACATGTCTTAGAGTCGCAGGTGGAGTGATTAGAGAGGCTTAGGTGCTAGCTAGCAAGGGTTTAAGGTTCTAGGTGACCAGGGAATATCTCATTTGCAGCCATGGCTTTGAGAGAGAGAGAGAGAGAGAGAGAGAGAGAGAGAGAGAGAGAGAGAGAGAGAGAGAGAGAGAGAGAGAGAGAGAGAGAGAGAGAGAGAGAGAGAGAGAGAGAGAGAGAGCTTGCAGGTCCAGGCCTACGTAAAATTGATCGGAGCATATCAAGACTTTCTGTGAGATTGAAGTATAAGATGCCCTTGGCCTACACTCTTTCTTGATTTCTGAAAGTCCTTGTAGGTGCTTGCAACTTTTAAGAATTTTGGCAAAAACATGATTGACACACACTTCGCTTGTAGCGGAATTGGATGCTTCCAATAGTGTTCGATTCCCAGAATTGGACCAAAAGACCCGTTTGATTTCTAGAATCAAACCAAAAGACCTATCCGATTCCTACAATCGGACTTGAACAAACTCACCGGTCTAATTGGATGTGCTCGTCCAATTTTGAAAATCAGACCAACTCCAAATCGAACACACAACCCGTCCGCGTGATCGGACCGGGTGGGTTTGTTCGACCATCCAATCACCACAATCGGACCATAGAATCAGACCTAGTATCCTATCTGATCAAAGATACAATCAATCGGACTAAGCAACCTTGTCCGATTGCGAGAATCGGACGTGTTCTAGTTGGATCAACTTGAGTTGTCGGGGACACACCTTGTCTGATTGTGATGATCGAACCTGACCCTGTCCGATTCTTAGAATCAGAAATTGGTAAATCAAACGTCTTATTTTAAAAATTGGACACTATAAATCAAAACCAACCTAAGAAGGAAAATCTGGGAATTGGATGAATCCCAGTTGATAAAAAGAGTGACACACACAGGAAGAACCCACCGAACACCTCACAGGTAGTTGCAACCTAGAAATCATGGCCGAATAGTCCAAAATCGTGTCTGGTGCTGTGGGTTGGTTGTAAGACCACAACTTGACCCTGGATGAGTGGAATAGAATAGCATAGTAGAGAATCCTACAAAGGAGCAGGGATGACCAAAACCAAAGCATACAAGCCTATTAGGCTAAACCCACGACGAGAAGGCTCAAGTCATCTAGGCGCTTGTTTTCTCACTCACCCCGATTTCAAGACCTCAAAGCACAATTGAGGAAAGCTAAACGTCTGATTTTGCACAGTGCATAGAAAAGAGCACACACACACACACACACACACAGTGAGGGTAAGTTGAGGACTGGTTGTGATTAACAAGGAACACACCTATACTTAAGAACTTGAAGGAACCCACTAGTAAGAGAAGATGCAAAGACACAGAAGGGTGATCAAATCCCCAAAAGTAGAACCAAGCAGATAACATAGCCAAAATCTGAACGCAACAAGGATAGACAATACCATGGAAGTGGATCTACTCGACCTTATCGACTTAATCGACAACTTGGAAAAATAGAACGTCCTCGACGTGGAAGAGGGTAGCTCATGCCGTGGAAGCAGTGAGGGGCTTAACCTAGGAGACTTTCTTGAGGCTGTCCAACAGTTAATGAGCAAATATGATGCTCAAACTCAACTAGAGTATTGCGGTAGACCCATAGAGGACATCATAGGAGATCTCAAGGAGGAGAGAAACTTGGCACGTAGGGCTCTGCAGGGTGGCCTAGCCACATACAACCAAGACCACTAAACTAGGAGTTTGTGCCTGAGCTTAGAAATGCGAGAGATCTAGAGAGTTTTAGCCCTCGTATGATGCAGAAACTGGTCAAAGAGCGAGAGAGCGCTAGAAGGAGACCTCACGCTAAGTGAGCTCATGACGAAGTGGCTGTTAGATATCACAACCACACAAAAAATGCTGCAACATTGGCAATATCACTGCTGATAGGGTTCAGAGTTAACCAAGGTTCTAAGAGCCAATTGAAAATCATCGTGGTAGCAAAATAACTGGACAAATACGAAGCCACCAACGACCCATACAGCTTTGTGGAGTAGTTTGAGTAGGTTTGCAAGGCCAATGGCCTTGCTGATCCTGCTCAATGCTCCCAAGATTTTCAATTGTGCTTAGGTGACAAGGGTCAAACCTGGTACACAAGTCTAGATGCTACGGAGTGTGCCAATTTCAATGGCTTGAAAAATCTCTTCACTAAGAGATTTTTCAAACTTGGGTGCTCTGATAACTTGCTGGTGAGACTCATGAACGTTAGAGAGACAAAGAGGACATTCGAGATTATGTAATCCATGTGAGGGGCCTCTTTAGGAGAATCCCAATGGGTGAAAGACCAACCGAAAGAGTAGTATCCACGGTATTCATCAGAAATATACAAAGTGAAGAGCTCTACAAAGCCTCGACCGGCAACTCGAGCCTGCAAATGAGACACGTTGGCAAGGGTCTTTGAGGAAGCTATTAGAGTGGATGACTAGCTAAAGGAAAGAAACTCTAGAGACTCAAATCAAGAAGAGTCCAACATCAGGGGTTCCAAGAGGGCCTCAATGCCGAGTGAGAGAGTAGGCCCAAGTGCATAGGACAAAGGGAAGGGCACCGACTCATGATAAGAGCTAGTAGAGATTAGGATGGACATAACCAAATTGCAAGAGATGATGAGATGGCCAATGCATCCACACATCCAATGTGTGCATTGTGGCGGGAACCACTTGTCAGTCGAGTGCCACGACCCTAGGTCACGACCATACACTAATTGTGGTAGGTTTTGCCATGATGCCATGCATTGTAGACTACCTCGGAGACTCTCATACCCGTAGCCCTACGGTCAACCCTACCTTGAGAACAGGCCATTGAACTTCCTTAGAAGGGGAGACCCACTAGCTCTCACAGCACGTAATGATGCTAAGATACCCATCCCCAAGATGGAAATAGATCCTATAGGTATCCCTAGACCACCTGGACCTTATCTGACCCACCCATCGAGTGCAGCTCCAGTCCACTATGTGGACGACGAACCCAACAGCAAGGAGCCTTGTGTGAATCCATATGTGTTGTACAATGAAGAGAGCAACGCATTCCTTATGGACTACCGTCCAGTACTTGCAATGGCATTAGGAAGGGGGAGAGACAGAGGCCTAGGGGCATAAACCCAAGAGCCAATCATGTGTACTTGTGGTCAACCAGGACACATTTCTTTGCGCTGCCCCGAGAGGGAGAAAACTAATAGAGATAATACTGATGTGAGATGCACTGAGTGTGGAATCACTCATCTCTTTGTTAATCTCCCTA
Organism: Lygodium microphyllum; assembly: GCF_053477565.2. Taxonomy (NCBI): domain Eukaryota; kingdom Viridiplantae; phylum Streptophyta; class Polypodiopsida; order Schizaeales; family Lygodiaceae; genus Lygodium; species Lygodium microphyllum. Next base: position 8,162,322 of record NC_141161.1, on the reverse strand, counting down.
GGCGATGGTGATCCTCTAGTTTAAAACGAGCCATCAGTTCCATTGGGGTTGTTCGGTGTCGAGACACTCGATGGGGAGGCCACACCCATCCCATTGCATGTCATGAACCGCACGCAGACGAAGCAGGAAGACATATCATTGCCAAGGCCTAGCAACCTCGATATAGCCTCAGTTGGAAAGAGAAGTCAGAGACAAAGGAAGAGAAGACCAGACATTAAGGTCACCCTCAAAATTGAAAGTGCCACAACACTACCCATGGGGAGGAAAGCCATTGACGCAGAGGAGGAAACATCGGCTCCACGGATGACTGAAAAGGAAAATGCTAAGATTGGGGAGTACCCCAACCTGAAGCGCCAACTTGAAGCCATCAAGAAAGTGAAGGAATGGGTAAAAGAGGCCCAAGAGCACCTAAAGGACACTGGGCCCATACTAGAAGACAAAATCAATGATCCCTCAAGCATAACCATGCCAATCTCTCTCCCACAACCAAAATCAAGGGAAGCAATGACACCACAAGCTGGGCCACCTAGACAAAGTCTAGATGCTCTGGGCCAGCAAACCAATCAAGGCCATTGGCCAAGAACCACAGAAGTAGGAGAGAGGAAAGTGGCTAGCAATCTCCTCAATACACTAGTGACCACCCCTGTAACTCTAAGCTTAGGCGACTTGCTTAGGTAGCATCCAACACTATGGCTAGAGCTAAAGCAGTGGGTTGAAGAACCAAATGATCCAATCACCATAGACTTGCCTGAGCATGATGTAGAAACTCAAATACCAAGTTTGACAGTGCACTCTGTTCCTGGATCCTTGCACGTCCATGCCTTTTGGGAAGGCATAGAAATGCATACAATCTTGCCAATCCTAGCTCTAGGGGATGTCACAAGAAAGGGAATTATGAACGCATGGCTAGGAGTCAGTGTGCTAATCCATGTAGTACTCCAAACCTAGGGTAACCCACTGGTTGAGACTACTAGTGATCCAGGTTTTTTACAACCCGGATTACTACCATAAAATTTGGCCAAAGCCCCTATCAAGAGCTTACCATATCACTCTGGGTTTACTCTTCAAGCACTAGGTATGCTACATTGCTTCTCGATTATGATAACTCTAGCAAATGGGGGGAACAAGTTCTTAGGAGGCATGTCAATGTAAAGGGTAAAAGGGATGGTTATCTTAGTGAAGATGAAAATTGATTACACCTAGGAGTTGAGTGAGTGCATAGATTTTTCAAAGGACTAGCCTCCAACTACACATGGGCTCTGTCTACATCACTAAGATTTGGAATCTATCACCATCATTAGAGGACACCTCACGCTAGCACACAAGTCAATATCCACATCATGGTGTCACTTGGATCTTGCACAAAAGCTTATAGGCATGGACCCCTTTTGTCACATGCTTATATGTATTTATATATATATGGGGGACTAAAGTCAAAGCAGCTTTTGGAAGCCGTTTTTTTATAATCTCAATAACCCCCAAGAAAAAGCAAGTTTCAAGAAAATTCTCACGCTGCCCGATCGGTTTCGACCTAGTCTACAAAGTTGTAGAAGAAACTTTTTTTTAGATTCTTCACGGATTTGAAGTTATGAAGGCGTAGACTGCTAGCTATATGCAATTTGCTTCTCTCTTTTACAACACCAACTTTCCACTCTATCCTTCTTGTAAATATATTATAGTAATGCACTTTGGGCACCTACCTCTTGTAATCTAGCTCCATTTCTCTATTTTGTCTACCACCACCCTTGGATTCTTGCATGATGACCAAGGTGGGGACTTGTCCCATCCACTATTCTCCATATTTTCAAAGATACCATACATCATCTAGGATTATGTTAATCAAGAATATTAGGTTAATCTAATCCCTCATGGAGGCTATATAAAGAGCCCATGGAGAATGAAGAGAAAGGAGGGAGGACAATGACAAGCCCATGAGAGCACTCTAGAATACCCTCATCTCTTTGAGGTGAGCTATGAGTGAGTTCTTTTATTATGTAGCATAATGGCAAGCTTCCTCTACCTCTTCTCCTATTATCTCCCTCTCTTCTCATCTTCTCATTCCATGTAGCATAATGGCAAGCTTCCTCTATCTCTTCTCCTATTATCTCCCTCTTCTCTCATCTCTCTCTCATATTCTAATATGGTGTCTAGTACATATATTCTCTCTTGTAAATTTGTGTCTTGGTTCTCTTGATTCTCTTTGAGAAAAAGGATGTCCTAGCCCATCCTCCCTTTGGCTAGGTGGTGCCCCTCTTTAGTTCTCTTAGTGAGGATTGGAGGTTGGATGGATAAGAGGAAACCCGTTCATCATTTCAGCCCTCATTTTTTGTGCCCCCGCTGAGGACATTCTCAACCACAATTCTCTACCTCCTTATGTGGGACGATACAACACATGGTGGTGCGTCCTCTACAACAAGTTCCCCAAGTGGCTCTTCCTCAACGCCTTCACCAACTGTTTTTGAAGCTGGTCGAAGTCTAGGACTCCCACAATGGTCTCCCAAGGAAGCCCAAGAAAGAAAGTATGCCTATCGGATGATGGCACGTATCTGGGTAAAAGGTGTTTACCTTAGAATTTCCATTCTCTCACAACGGAAAAAATCATGTTGCCATCAATTGCTAGGTTCTCATAATTGTGGTGAGTGTTTTGCAAACAAAGTGAAGGCCCTTCCGAGAGGTCCTCATCTCCAAATCATCAAATCCCTCTCTCTCTCTGGCCTAATCCACATCAAAGGAGGACAACTATGTATGAACGGTGTGGAGTTTTGTAGAAGTGCAAAGTATGGAGACTACCTTCAACTGTTGTTAGCTCAAAGGTTGGGTGTGGTTGAAAATGTGGCCATTACACCTTATGAAATATATGTCGCCATGGATGGACACACTAAGGCAAAAACAATCATTGGTGAGCAAATTCTCTATAGAGCAAAGTTGGTGGGTTCCAGAAAGAAACACTCTGGGGAAAATCCTTCATAATAACATAATATTAGTGAGTTTGGGAATCTCCCAATTCCCATTTTTTGAATACTAAAAAGGTGGCACTTGGATAACATGCCCATAAGTTTCTCAAAACCATATGATGTGACCTATCATTAGAAAGCTCTTGAAAAATGGAATCTATTAAGCTATAAAGCACTTGGAGTTATAATATTCAAGTTATGACAAATCCAAAGATTTGACCACGTGTCCCAAACTTATGGAAAATTCCCATATTCCTTAATATGGTGTTTAATTCAAGAAAGTGCATTCCCTCTACTGCCTTAAGTAATCTCCACTCATGAATAATAATAATGGCCCGAATTTCTACACCTTTCACTCTGTACAAAACATCCGAGTTAATGTATGCATCAGTAGGAAAATTTTCTTCCAGCAGCGCCTTGTCATGTACTTTGGGGCTGAAAGATTAAGGGAAATTCTTGTATCACGAGAACCTATAATCTTCCCAATGCTAGACTACAATGCATCCTTCAATGTACATGTCTTTATCTTATTATAATAGTTTCTCATGAATCACCACGAGTTGTATGGACCTATCCATCCACTTGCTATGCAAACTGTGCATATTGTAGCTAGCACAAAGCTTAGATTCCAGGGCGTTATTAGAAGCATACTGGGGCCTAGACGTCTTGCTGAAATCAATGCATCTGTGAACCCATTCATCCTTCCCCTCATAAAATACAACTTAAGTCTAGACGTGTTCATCTTTGTACTCTACTAAGGCAACATGGCATTTCCAAGTTTTTTTGGGCACAAAGGGGAGAAAGCTCTAGACTTTTTGGATGACTTAGAAATGGCATTCCTAGTCACAGGCCGGGATGATGAAGCAACCAAAGTACAATCCTTCTCTTTAGTTCTAAAGGGTGATGCTCGAGTGTGGTATCAAGCTCTCCCGGAGGCTGCAACGGGTAATTGGGAGGATCTCAAGACTGCATTCATGCACAAGTACCAAGATATAGAGCCACCTGAAGATATTTGGAGACAGCTCTTAGATCTTCGTCAAACTGTAGCAGGGGAGTACCAAGCCTATGAAGGCATGTTTATAAAATTGTGGGATAAATGGACAACCTCCTTAGCCAGGGAGAAAGAGTACCTGATTGCCTTAAGAAAGATTGTTTTCTAGCCGGACTTCATCATCTACTAAGGGAGAAGGTCAAAGGAAAGTTTCCCACATCCTATGAAGAATCAGTCACTTATGCTAGGGAGAAAGATAGAAAATCGAAGTATCAAACCCAGTTGAAGGGGGGAGTTGAGCCCATACAGGTTTTACCAACCATGCCAAGACCTAGAGAAATAGCAAAGGCCCCACCTGAACTAGAGATACCACAGCAAGAGCTCCTACAACGCATTACTAATCAACTTGAAAGTCTTTCGTTAAATTTGGTGCAAGGAGTACGACCCCCTCCCCTCATAAATGAAGGCAATCGAGGTCCAAGGAGACAAGAAAGAGAGTATGCTTGCTATAATTGTGGGGAGACTGGCCATGGTATGTACTTTTTTCCTCATCCTAGGCGTTGTCTAGGAAATGGGTTCCAATCAAGGAGGGGACATCAAGTGACACCACCTAGGGAAAGGTTTGTTCCATCGAATCCAGGGCCTCCACCGCCGATTCAAGTTCTCCAGCATCCTCGACCACTTGCAGAGGTGCCGCCCTTGCCTGTCCAAGCCGCCAGGGAATCATGATGTTAGGATAATTAGTTTAGATGAGAGTGATGTCAAAGGGAAGGCCAAAATAGTAGAGATTGAAGCAATGCCGGTGAAGAAAGCCCGTAGAATTGAGAGAATGAAGCCTACACCACCAAAGGAGGTTGAAAATATGGAAGAGGAGGTAGAGTCATCAATGGCTGCAAAGACACGCAACAGTAAAAAGAGGAGGGCTCGCTCACGCCGACATATTGAGCCAGATGATGGTAAGCATTAGACCCATTCTCCAATATTGAGCCATTCTCCAATATGTTGGACCATTGTGCTCACGCCAATAGTGCTTACCAATAGTGCTCATGCTGACATATTCTCCAATATTGAGCCTCGACATATTCTCCAATAGTGCGGCGACAATGGTCCAAGATGGTAAGCATTAGACCCATGAAGAATAGACATGTGAATGCAATCCAGGCTAGAAAGATGAAAGATATTGTGCCTCTAGTGGAAGCCGAAATCAATGGGCAGAGAGTGTCAGACATATGTGGATGGAGGTGCAGAGATTTGTGTCATGACGGAAAAGTTAATGCATCGTTTGGGATTAGAGGTAAATGAAACTACTAAATTTGGGGCCAAAATGGCTAACAATGTAGTAGTAAAATGTTTGGGAGTTATGAAGAAAGTCAAGGTAAAGGTGTGTGGAGTGCAATTGGAGCTTGACATGTATGTGATGCCAGTGAAGGGGGACGGCTATCCGCTCATTCTTGGGTGACCATGGCTAATGGGAATGAAAGCCAGACAAGATTGGGAGATAGGGGCTTTAGAACTAAGGCCACAAAAGGGGCTGCAGAAAAAATGGAAGAGCACTATCTACAACATGAAGGAGGGCCGACAGGAGGATCTTGTGTTAGAGACTACCGCTGATGAATGGAGTTCCAGCGAGGGTTGGTCATCTATGACAGAGGGAGAATCTTCTAATGAGGAGGAATAAAGCTCTCTAGAAGAGATGGGGATTACATTAAAAGGGCCTTCTAGTAGTGAAATTCCACAGCAGCTTTCAAAGGTCGAGGAGGGGTTAGAAAAAATGTTAGCTAAGGATCTATCAGTTGAGGAGAAGGCAGCCTACATGGAAGTGGTGATAAAACACTCTGCACTTTTTATTTCTGATTATGAACACATCACATGTGTGACAGCAATACAACATCACATTAATCTAAAAGAGGGAGCAATGCTGGTGGTGCAGCGACTACGACGGTTGGGAGTAGTTCAACAAAACGCTCTACTCATTGAGGTGTAATGACTTTTGAAGGCAAGCTTCACCTATGTTGAGATATCGAGCTCCACTCGTGATACGCCAGGGTGACCGTTGTGTATTTATGTCACCGACTTGTCAGTTGCAGATGCGGTTGGTACACTGCCCCTGAATAATAGCTACATGATAGCTATCCTTATCTACTCTAGTTCGTGGCTCAGTTAGTATGCCACCTTAGTTAGTTGAGTTTGGTTTGAGACCCATATCTAGGGTTCTTCTGTTTCTTTGTACTAGAGTTCTTTTGGCTTACACAACTAAGAAGAGGAAAACTGTTTTCAGCCTCCACCCTTGTGTGTCTTCCCCCATTGTGCAAGCAAGAAAGCTTCAAGCGAGACTCCTTCCTTCTCTCCCAAAATCTTGACATGGTATCAGAGCCTTGTTCGTGGTAAGGAGCTCAAGAAAGCAAGCCAAGCTCGCAGTGGTCTGGTAAGAGGAGCAGTGTTGCTTTCATTTTCTGTTTTGGGAGCAGATCTCTGCAGGTAGCACAGCCGGAAATTGCAGGAGTGCATTGTCTCAGGTTGAGACGCCCTTCGCAGTGAAGCAAGAGGGCAGTATATGCTGCGGGAGATGGCTTTAGCCCTTGGCGACCTTGTTTTTTTGATTTGAGGCCATTTCGGGGCCTGTTTTGCAGACGGAAGTTTTCTGCACGCACTCAGGAAAAGGCTCAGTTTTATGCTGTGCAGCCACTGTTCTACAGGTCGGTGAAAAGTTACTGTAGAAATTGCATCGTATGCTTGTGCCCAGAGACATTGGGAGTTTCAGAATCATCCTTGGTTCCTGTTTATGCAAAATCGTCACTAGGAAGTGACTGTGTGGTCAAATACCACTTTTGCCAGTTTTGCAGATTTGCCCTTGTGAGGGTGAAGCTGTGTTTTTTGCAGTGACAGAATTTCTTGCAGTATTCTGTAATGGCGTCTGATTCTCTTTCACAGATTGTCACTGAAAAGCTTGACAAGAACAACTTCCAGGCATGGAAGTTTAGAATGACGAATTTCCTTATGGGAAAAGGATATTGCGAATTTGTTGCAGGAAATGAAGAAGAACCAGTTCTTCCTGATGTTCCCAATCAACAACAAATGCAGGCCTTTAAAACATGGCATGAGAGAGCCAGGAAAGTTATGTACTGGCTGTCTATCAGCATTTCAGACTCTATGATTGTGCATATTCAGGATGCAAGTATGCCAAAGGAGGCATGGGATACTTTGTCAAAAATGTATAGCACAAATACGCAAGCCAGGAAAATGCAGCTCAAGCAAGAGTTGCACAATGTGCAAAGAGAAAATATGAGCATCAACGACTACCACATGAAGGTGAAGAAGATTGCAGATGCACTTGCTTCCATTGGGTCGCCAGTGGAAGATGATGATTTAGTTTCCGTGACCTTGAATGGTCTAGGAAAGGATTATGCACAGTTTCGGACATCCATTTCAGTTCGTGAAAGATTTCCTGATTTTGAGGAGTTGATTGCTCTTCTAATTTCTGAGGAGCAGAGAAATGGTGGTGCATCTTCTTCAGGAGGAACTTCAAAAGAAGCTGTCTTCTACTCAAATGCTGGAAGAGGTAGAGGCAGAGGTAGAGGAGGCCGATTTGGAGGCCGTGGTAGAAATCAGAATATGCAGCAAACTCAAGAAAACCAGTCCTATGGAGGAGGACGTGGTAACTCTAGAGGCAGGGGGAGCCAAAGAGGTCGTGGTGGATGGCAAAGAGGTCAAAATGCAAACAGTAATGTTGAATGCTACTACTGTGGTAAAATGGGTCATATGGCTAAAGACTGCTATAAAAAGCAGAATGACATCATGAATGGAAAACTGCAACAAGGGAATTATGCATCTTCTAGTAGACAGGGTGATGACAGAAATGAGCATTTGTTCATGGTGCAGCACATGAACAATTCTGTGACAAGTGCAGAAGAAAGCAATGATGTATGGTATGTTGACTCAGGTGCATCAAACCACATGACAGGTCATGCAGAATGGATGGAGGATGCAAGGAAAATGGAAAAACCAGGATTTGTGGAGACTGGTGATGATACTGCACATCCTATTGTGCAGATTGGAAAAATTCCCTTGTCTATGCAGGATGGGAAAAAGAAATACCTGTCCGATGTATTTCATGTCCCGAATATCACCAAGAATCTGGTTTCTGTTGGTCAAATGGTTGAACAGGGCTTGCAGGTCAGATTTAATCCTCATGGATGCTTTGTTGAGGATATGAAAAATAAAGGTCGCTTGATAGCAAAAGGAAAGAAGAAGGGCAGAATGTTTACGTTGGATGCAGACATGTCTGAATTGAGTGCAGCAATGTTTGCACATGGGACCGGTGTAGTTGCAGATATTGATATCTGGCATAAACGCATTCGTCATGTTAATGTACAGCGACTTAAATCAATGCAGGCCCAAAATATTGTTGCAGGTTTGCCGAAATTCAAGGTTGCAGAAATGCATAAGGTATGTGAAGCCTGTCAGTTTGGAAAACAGGCAAGGAAACCATTTCCTAGACATGTTCAAGAGAGTGAGAAGCCATTGGAATTAATCCACTCTGATGTGTGGACTACTAAAGCTGCATCTCTTGGAGGCTGTCATTATTTTGTCACTTTTATTGATGACTATAGCAGAAAAGTTTGGGCGTATTTTATGAAAAAGAAAAGTGAAGTTTTTGGGCATTTCAAAACTCTTAAAGCTATGGCTGAAAAAGAAACAGGTCTGCAAATAAAATGCCTAAGGTCAGATGGAGGGGGAGAGTACCTCTCAAATGAGTTTGCAAAGTTCTTGCAGGAGCATGGCATAAAGCAGCAATATTCATGCAGTTATACCCCACAACAAAATGGAATTGCAGAAAGGAAAAACAGGCATATTGGAGAGGTATCTCGTGCCATGCTCAATGAAAAAGACTTGCCAGATTTTTATTGGGCTGAAGCAGTTGCTACAACAGTCTACATAATGAACAGGACTCCCACTGCAGCAATACATGGAATGACTCCAGAGGAGAGGTATACTGGTAGGAAACCAGATATTTCTCATTTGAAAATTTTTGGTTGCATTGCCTATGTACATGTGCCAGATGAGCTGAGATCCAAGTTGGATCCAAAAGCTGAGAAGTGCATCTTTATTGGTTACTCTCTGCAGCAAAAAGGGTATAGATGCTATAACCCTTCTACTCGTAAGTTTACAGTGAGCAGAGATGTTGTTTTTGATGAGATGAGTAGCTGGTATAAACCAGTAAATGTGATTGATGATGAAGATGCACAAAATGGTAATGCTACACAGAATTCACAGCAGCAGTCACAAAATATTAGTGGACCTGGAGCGTCCTCTAGCAGTGGTTCACATTCTTCGCCATGGACAAGCAGATTGAGATCAGGAAAATCTTCTCAAAGCAATGCAGATAGTGGTATGCAGGTATCACGAAAAGGAAAAGAGAAGGTTGATCAGCCCATGTTTGATGTGAATGCAGGTCACTCTTATGTGGATGGTGAATCCAGTGGCTTAGAATAGAGCATTGATGATGAGTTGGGTATTCCTTCTATTGTTACACTTGGAGTAAGGAAGACCAGGGATGTTTTGAGAGCACCTGGGAGTGAACCCACTTTGCGCAGGTCTACCAGAGTTAGGTATCCTGTGGATAGGCTGAAATATGATGGATTTACAGCCATTCACTATGCATATATGGTCAAGGTGATACAGGAACCAGAACCCACTTCTTTTGAGCAAGCCATGGGAAAAGAAAAATGGGAGAAAGCCATGGATGAAGAAATGGATGCCTTGGAAGCAAACGCTACATGGGAATTGGTACCTTTGCCTAAAGGTAAGAATGCAATTGGCTGTAAGTGGGTTTATAAGGTGAAGCACAATGCTGATGGTTCTGTGAACAGATACAAGGCAAGACTAGTAGTCAAGGGGTATGCACAAACATATGGCATTGACTATGAAGAAACATTCAGTCCGGTTGCAAGGATGGCAACCGTAAGAGCAGTCATTGCTATGGCTGCATCAAAGGGATGGTCTTTACATCAGATGGATGTAAAGAATGCCTTCTTGCATGGTGATTTGCAAGAAGAGGTCTATATGGAGCAGCCACCAGGTTATGTGCATGCTGTTCATCCTGAGTTTGTTTGCAGGTTGAAGAAAGCCTTGTATGGCTTGAAGCAAGCACCTAGAGCATGGTCTGACAAGATAGGACAGTATCTTGTCACTATTGGCTTTCAGATTTCCAAGGCAGATTTCTCACTTTATGTGAGAAAAACAGAGAAAGGTATTATGCTACTTGTCATTTATGTTGATGATCTGATTATAACAGGTGACAGTGATGAAGATATCCTTCATGTGAAAATGCTATTGAAGCAGAAGTTTGAGATGAAGGATTTAGGAAAGCTGCGTTATTTCTTGGGCATTGAGGTGATTAGATCACCAAGTGGGATACAGCTCTTGCAGAGGCAGTATGGATTGGACATGCTGTCCAAATATGGGATGACAGGCTGTAAGCCTATTTCAGTTCCTTTGGAGCAGAATGTGAAGCTGAGCATAGATGCAGGTGAGCTTCTAGAAGACCCTACTATGTACAGACGCATAGTAGGAAGTTTGATTTATATGACTATTACCAGGCCAGATTTGAGCTATGCTGTTGGATTGGTAAGTCAGTTTATGCAGGCTCCAAGGAAACCACATTTGGATGCGGCTAGACGCATACTTAGGTATGTGAAGTCCACATTGCAGTATGGACTATTTTATGAGACTGGGGTTCAGATACAGTTGCATGGATACACTGATGCTGATTGGGCTGGTAGTATTTCTGATAGACGATCTACCAGTGGATATGTATTCTCTTTTGGGAGTGCTGCAGTCACTTGGAGCAGCAAGAAACAGCCTACAGTTGCCTTGTCGAGCATAGAGGCTGAGTACAGGGGTGCAGCAATGGCTGCATGTGAGGTAGCTTGGTTGCATAAGCTACTTTATGATATGCATCAGTCTACAGATGGGCCAGTTGTCATTTATTGTGACAACATGAGTAGTATACACTTGGCAAATAACCCAGTCTATCATGCTAGAACAAAGCACATTGAGGTGCATTATCACTATGTGCGAGAGAGGGTTTTACTAGGTCTTATTGATCTAGTTTATGTCAGCACAGAGGATCAGGTAGCTGACATATTCACGAAGGCATTGGGCGCAGAGAAGCTGCGCAAGTTCAGAGACCTGCTTGGTGTGCAGGAATTGGGATTGAGCTCGAGGGGGAGTGTTGAGATATCGAGCTCCACTCGTGATACGCTAGGGTGACCGTTGTGTATTTATGTCACCGACTTGTCAGTTGCAGATGTGGTTGGTACACCGCCCCTGAATAATAGCTACATGATAGCTATCCTTATCTACTCTAGTTCGTGGCTCAGTTAGTATGCCACCTTAGTTAGTTGAGTTTGGTTTGAGACCCATATCTAGGGTTCTTCTATTTCTTTGTACTAGAGTTCTTTTGGCTTACACAACTAAGAAGAGGAAAACTGTTTTCAGCCTCCACCCTTGTGTGTCTTCCCCCATTGTGCAAGCAAGAAAGATTCAAGCGAGACTCCTTCCTTCT